>NC_048429.1:1541159-1555567 GCF_013103735.1 Etheostoma cragini
AGAGAGAGAGAGGGAGGGAGAGAGAGAGAGAGAGAGAGATAGAGTGAGAGAGAGATAGAGTGCAGGGGATTCATACATATTTCCGGGTCTGTATTCAGAACAAAAACTATATTTAACCCACTTTCACCTTACATCATATGAAATCATTTTACACTGACTTCCAACTGATTTTCTTTAAATTTTGTGGTTAAAAAGTGCTTTTTTTGTCTGTTTTTTTTGCTTGCAACCTTAAGTTTATTTTCATTTCATTGCCGCTCAGAAGACATTAACATTAAGCAGTGTGAACCTTCAGAGAGCCCGTTATAGCAGCCACATGCAGCTGAGCGATGAATAATGCAGCGCGCTCTGTAACTAACACCGCTGATGTTGTTATCTACTCTACTTCATCTTTTAGTGGTTTGGAGTCAATGAGACAAATCCATGACATCCAAACCTCCAGAGTAAAAACACACTATCAATATAAAGCTGAGATTTGCAAAGTAACATGAAAATATGTCCCCTCAAATTCCTTCTTGTAATTCTCTCTAATTCCTGTTTCGGCCATTCTCTGCCTTTCTCCACCACGGATCAATTCATTGAATTCTACTTTGAACTTATTGTCCCTAACAGTTCCAAGGAATTCATGGCACCTAATTAAACTAAAAATTGATTTTTTTTCATGTTCTGCTGTCACGTTGCAAACACAACCCTGCACCTCTGAAACCAAACCGCCTTCAGGAGGTGTTGAATATTTTAACGGGGGATATGGATGTTCTAGCAGAGGAAGTTGGGGGAGTTTCAATTAGATTCAAGTTTATCGTCAAGTACAAGTACTGAGACAATGAAATGCAGTCTAGTATTTAACCAGAGGTGCAGAGGAACTATGGGAGTAGGGATAAAGGGGTGGATATAAATACACTAAGATTTACCTTATTAACATTCATATTGTGACAACTTGAAATCACCAGTTGCATCAGCTGTTTGCTTGTGCAGTGGAGCCGCCCCTTAAACCCTAATTGTTTGATTATTCTCTGGTGCGCTATAGCAAGGAGAGAGAGTACTTCTGGGGATAGAGTGGACCGAGTATGGGGGGGGGGGGGGGGGGGGGGGGGGGGGGGGGGGGGGGGGGGGGGGGGGGGGGGGGGGGGGGGGGGGGGGGGGGGGGGGGGGGGGGGGGGGGGGGGGGGGGCAGTACGCAGAGTAGGAGGAGCTACAGCTCAGTAAAGGTTGTTTTAATCCCACAAAACGTTGTCTTAACCGCTACTGACGGCTCCGATAAACCTCTGAACGATCACTGGAAGACTCTGGATACAACTCTCAGCCGGTCACTGAGACCCCGCTAAAACCTGGACCGGTTTATGGACTGACTGACTAACAAGACTAATTGACTGACTTATAAGACTAAAAGTCTGTAGTGTCCATTTTGCTTTCATGCAATGTTATTTTTGGTTGTATGCATGGTTGGACTAGGACTAACAAGATGCCTTGAGCCCAAATAATTTATGTTTCTGGTCTATTCCACAAACGAACTGAGTTAAAAGAAAAGAAAAACCAGAGGTGGAGTTTTTCGATGGATTTTTGTGGATCTTTCTTTTTCATTTATTTTTGGTATTATTGGACATTACAATTATTCTGTGGGACTTTATTCTGAGTGTTTTGCTTAAGTTTTCCTGTTTAAATATATGACCGTTTGATTGGATTCTTGAATTGTGTGGTGCTTTGCTGGGTTTATTCTTCCGTTTGTTTAGGGTGTACATTTCTATATGTGCACGCTTGTGTGGTTTTGTTCTTTACCCTACATATAAAACACAAAAGAATTACACCTGTACTAGACTGGAACTATCTTCAACATCAGGAGAGAGACCTGGCTGGCACCCCTTGACTATTTAAAAAAAACAAAAACATAAAAGGGATAAATACTGTCACGATATTCAACATATGAAAAAGTGCACTTTGGATCCTTTATAGTCCAGCATCTACAGTAAAAAATATTTGGGCAAACCATTAAGAAATGAACCCACCAGATCTTTACTCGTGGCAATCACACAGCTGAATAAATAACAGCATATATACAAATGTGCTTATCATTAATGTTATCTCATGGTAGAGGTTACTTGGACTTATGACCATAGTACTGGTCTATATGAGTGCCAGTGGATTATAATTTAGTTTTACAGGAGAAAAAAGAAGCAGAACTTCCTCTCAAACTGCCCCTGAAGCCAAATCCACGTACTCTGGGCACAGCTGATGAGTCTTTATGTTTGGAATATGAATATGAAGATGATTTTCATGCAGCTGAGGACTGAACCTGGCGCTCTTAATAGGTAGTGTGGTGTATATTGTTTCAGCATTTTGTATTATGGCCTGTAACAAACACACACACACACACACACACACACACGTATGTAAACCCTTTGTATGCACAGCTGGACATGCAGGGCGACACAAACTTACATTAAGTCCTTTCTGGAACAGCGTCTGTCCCATGACGTTAGCCAGCATCCGGATCAACGCCGCCCCCTGCAATTGTGAGTGTGATAGACACTAATCAATGAACATCAATGGATTTGTTGTGATCAGTCGATCAGTCTTGATCTTTAGAGCAGTTACACTTGGTGAACTTTGACACACACATTGACCAATTGCAACAGTGCTGACTATTAGAGCGAACAAAGACCTGGAGAGCTAACTTGGCCCACTTCCTCAGCAGGTCATTTCGGCTAACATGCTAATAGGCAACTAGCATGTTACCTTTTAGCTAACAGGGCACATCGGCTCGCCAAGTATTCCTGAAGTTCTCACTGGGTCACCATGTCATTAGGATGAATAAATTCATGAAGTCGGCCCTTACTTTTTTGTAGGCAATCCAGTCAAAAACTCGGTCGATGTCCGTTGCTTTCTCCACTTCCTGGGAGATTGGGTGGGAGGAGCGTAGGCCGTCCAATAGCATCACCTCATGAAGGACGTCCGTCAGGAAGCGTTGCTTCTCCTTAAAAAACAAAACAAAGAAATATACTTCATGTCACTCATGGGGACGTTGTATTTACACTCACTCTCTGGAGGCTGACCAGAACTTCTAACCACTACATGTCTTGCCAACCTTCGAACCAAATCTAAAAAATTAACCTCTTGATTCTAACCATTAACACTAGAACGGCCATGACGGCCATTTTGACCGTTTTGATGAAATTTATATATGTAATAACTTTAAAAAAAAAATCCTGCTGGTACCTGACTTTTCCTAAAAGGGTCTGTATTTTCATTTAAAATAGTTTTTTTATATACATAACACACTAGGCAAAGAAGATAAAATCACTTTTACCTATTTCGGCATACACGGTCATATTGGCCGCTCGGATTTTCGAGGTATTGTTTTTAATCTTTCCCGCGGTTGAAGATGCGTATTGGTTGGGGTGAGCCAGATGTCCCCACAATTTTAAAGAATCGCCTACCTGAGAACCACAATGTCGATGACTCCCCCCCCCCCCCCCCCCCCCCCCCCCCCCCCCCAAGTGGCTTGTCCCCATAAGGTAAGTGAGTCCCCACAATGTTGGTGATTCCCCTCCCAGCTGCTTGTCTCAGTGATGTTTGGTGATATGGAGTTTGTTTTGTTTCCTTCCAGCTCAGCTTACAACATTTTTTTAAATTATGATGTCACATTGAAGTGCCCATTTGGATATAAAATGTCGTCACTTCATCATTTTATCCTATAGACTTGGTCGGCATTATTGGAAACGCCCATTAAACCGTTATTCCCTTTATGATATGGGGGAAACAAACCATTCGAATTAATGAGCGTAGACCTTGTTAGCTGTTAATCTTCACTCTTTGTCATATTTACGATAGTTTTTCTTTGCTTGGCACAATGCCGAAAAGTTGCTTTTTGGCGTCCTGATTTTTTATACTGCAGAATACACTGTCCAAACTAACATTTACATGGAATTTATTCAACATGCTAAGAAATACTAGTATTTAATGTCATACGAATGTGTGACCACAATAGCTTGTGTTGACGCTGGGATAAAATCAGTGATAATACGGTCAGGTGTAATCATCTACGACTAGCTAACGGCTAACGTTAATTGTCTCTCACCTGGAGACTCAATCAGGCAGCCAATGTTAAATGTCGGGATATGACCTCTGAATGACCTCTGGCCATTCTGTAGGTTTGTTTTTCCCAGTCACACTACTCCAGTACATTGCACTACTTCATCTACTTCCTCAAATCTTGTTCCTTCTCCCTTCTTTTAACAAACTTCTTCTTTCCTCCACTCCACTCTTTCCTATGCTTGTTTCCTCTCATTACTCCTCGTGTTTCTGCTCCTAGTTTCCGGGTTTTAATAGACATCTGCAAACATGTTGAGCTGTAACAAGCTTTCTGAATCACCCCCGGGATGAGGCTAAATCCGGAGAAGTGTGGCTCTGTCTAATTCATGGATTGCAGTGTTTACTATGGAGATTTGGGTTTAATGAACATCCAGCTTGTTAAGCAATAGAACGTTGGCTTATTAAGTTTTTGTCGTTAATGAACTGAATGAACAGAAAAAGGAAACACTGATAATTCAATTATTAAGAGTATCTGCTACGGCATTATTTGTCCAATGTGGCTCTGGTGCATGGATTAAAATTGTTTATTAAGTAGGTTTGGTTTTAATGAATCTACATCTAGTTAAACAAAAGTTTCTTGAGATATTACATTTTGAATTAACATCTGAATCAACCGGCGTGTCTACTGGGATCCGGCTACTTCTTGGCACACTTGGTTCTGTCTTTGTTGACTTGCATGAAATATTCATCTTCATCAACAACATATATTAAATTATTCTGGATTTCAAAATACAAGCAAAGTGTTGGCAGGGGCCGGTCTAATTCTGTGACTCAGGGACTTTGTTTGCACCGTCCGTGCAGCTAACTGTCAATGTACTTGACTAATATCTGGTGTGAGAGGGAAGCTTAATGTCAGCAAATGTAAAGTAACGGCCGTCTGAAGCTGCTGGCTGGGCTGCGACGGTTGTTTTATCTTTCCACCACGAGGAGCAGTGTGACTACTGTAGTGTAATTGCTGGACCCGGTGCGCCTGATATCAGATATTCTGATCATATCTGAAGTGTATGAGGAAGCGCTTCCCACACACAGCATCCCTTTAGTGAATTAAATTCAATTTTATTTATATAGTAACAAATCATAACCAATCTCGAGACCCTTTACAGATAGGTCTAGCCCACACTCTAATTTATAAAGCCCCAACAATTCTACTAATTCCCCCAACAGTAAGAAATTAGTGTGACAGTGGTGAGGAAAACCTCCTTTTAGGTAGAAACCTGGGACAGAACCAGGTTCTTGGTAGGCGGAGTGTGACGGTGGGGGTGTGATACACAATAAAAGATAATAAGAGTGACTACAAATGGTAGTCGTAGTGAGTGAAGCGCTCGTTATTATCATATCACAAGGTCTTGGACATACTATGCTTAAGCTGGGTTTAAAACCCTGATACATGTTGATTTCATGCATTAACTAACACAACAACACAACACACAGCCTATTGATTAAACAGATGTTGAACGAGACAGGCCTTTAGTTTAGATGTCTTCTGCTTCAACACTAAAAGCAACACAGGGGGAAATGAATAACATACACTATAACAACTGGGTTACTTACTTTACTAACATATCTGGAAATACAGCAACATGCTGGGCCAAACACACAATGTTTTTTGCACAAAAATAATTTTATATTACATTTAATTTCTAATTAAGAAGGCACATAATTAAGAATTTGTTGCACACAGAGTTTGAAAACATTTTTTCAGTTCCCCAAAACTCAGTAACAAAAAAGAGACTTATTAATCTTTCCCTGGGCGACTAGAGTACACTGCGGTTGCTTTGGTCAGCGTGCTGCTTATCATTGCAAATAAAACACACTTTAGATTAATAGAGAATATTATAATGCATTATGGGATTACAATTTCTGGGACAGGTCTATTCAGTAATTAGAATTAAATCGGACGTCATGACACGTTTATTCAGCCACGTTGCACACGCCGATGCTAATGATGACTGGGCTCAGTTCCAGAGCAGGAAGCCGCCATTTACAGGTTCTGGTGGTTAAAGTAAAAATAAGACACACTGCTTATTAATTGCTTAATTTGCCTGTTCTTTCTCATATTCTTTCCCCTGTGCAGCCTGTTCTCTCCCTCTCAACAATATCCACACGCTTAATAATTATATTGTTTTGTTTTTGAGACCATGTTTAGTTATTGTGTGTGAGAAATTGGGTCAGATTCTCAGAGACCAGGCTGTGACATGGTCCTGGTGGTTTCAGTGTAATGCGTGTTACAGAAGAAAACAGAGATAAAGCTCAGAACCGACCATTAGCATTAGTGGATCCCTTTGTTTGGACTCTATGGGCCATCGGGGTGCCATCCCTACAGGTCTCCCAGCCCCTGCAGTCTAGACCGTCACACTGAGGGAAGGGGCCTTTGTAACACTGAGTTCAAACACTGCTTGATTTACTTTATTTTACTTTATCTTGATATAGCTCATTCATTACACTTGATACGCATTAGGGCACTGAAAAAGACACTAAAAAGGAGCTTTCTTTTGCATTCACATAATAAAAATAAATTTAAAAAAATCACATTGTGTGAGGCGAATAATCTTTGGAAAGGACGATGCATGAACAATGTCAGAGAAAGGTGCACCACACCGGAGCTTTATACCTGTCTCTGAAAAAGCTGCAAACAAGCCCAAAGTTCATGATAATAAGCAGACTGCAGCTTCTCAGGGTCCACAGCTCAAAAAAGGTTTACATGTCAGATGAACACAAAAGAAGGGGGGCTGGGCGGACTGGTGATGAGCTCCTGGTGTAGACGACAGGCTTGTGTCTCATTGGTTAGACTAACTGTGGCACACTTCAGCCAATCGCAATAGCTAACTGAACAGCTTACTGAAGAACACCTAGACCCCCCCCCCCCCCCCCCCCCCCCCCCCCCCCCCATAAACTGGCCCCTGCAATAAGCAAGCCGTGGATCACCACAGACGGCAGCAGAGATGACGCACATCAACAGGGAAAGGTCCCAACAGATTCGTCTCACGCGGGCAGGTAGAAAATCAGCACATGAGATCCAGCAACATTTTACAAGGCTGGGCATCACCGTGTCGCTGAGGACCGGGAGACATCACTTCAAGGAGAGACAAGCGCGCCGATCACGTCCAAGACAACTGCACCAGTAAGTCTCACCTCGCTGGAGCTTTACAACAGTCTCTGAAACAGCTGGAGACTACTTTGTTGTGTAGGAACTGGGTTCCTCTGTCTGCCATTGACGAGGTGACAGAGAGCAGCATTAAGATGAAGGCCCAAGCTTTACAGCAGAACATTGAAGCAGATTTTGGTGTTCAACTTAGCCTGACCAGTGGAAATCTGGAAAGAACAGCTCCTGCCCAATTACAAAAGAGCTCAACTAAGATGCAAGGCTCAGACAAGCTGCTCAGTGGCTCGGGTCTGGGGAGACGTGGGATGACATGCTGTTTACAGACACAACAACAGTAACTCTGGAGCACCACACCCGGCTGTGTACCCGCACAAAAGGCCAACCTGTTGCCAGGGTTATACCAAAGCCCCAAGATCCCTTCAAGCTCTATGTCTGGGGAATGATTTACAGACACGGTGCAGGTCCTCTGGTCACCTTTGAAGGAAAAAGGGACAGATGTTACTTAGAGGAGTTGCAGCACCAGACGTCAGAGTGCATTTTGGGTCCGATCGTGGCTTCTTCCAGGACAATGATCCAAAGCACACAGCTGCTGCAGCTTGCATTGCATCCGAGGGAATAAACTGGGTGAGGACTCCGCCAGAGTCACCGGATGTGAACCCCATCAAGCTTGTTTGGCACTCGATGAAAGACTTCATCCCAAAAGAGGTTAAGCCTCACACAAGACTCGAGCTTGTCCGGGCCATCGAGGTCTTTTGGGACACAAAACTGACCCAAGAGTTCAGTAACAGTTATTAGAGGCTGGTCAGACGTACAGAGACAGAGTGTGGAGAACAAAGGAGCACCTAGTGGAAAGTGAGTAAAACATCAACACAAGTTGTCATTTTTATGTCATCTCGTTTCATATTTTGCTTGCAAAAAATAAACACTGCTTTTTAAAAATCATCAAGGGGTGGGGGTCCTCCAGAAAGTCTCCAGCTGGGAGCAGCGCTTCTTAGTGGCTGGGACGGCAAATGAACTAAACTACGTGTCAGATAACGGGTTTGTTGTGAAATAAATCCTTTCAGGGCTGACTGACTAAACCCTGGGGGGGCTTTCTTGGACTAAGCCTTGGTCAAAGGATTGGGCTAACTCCTGGGTGAAGACAGGACACTGCTTTCATCTCATTGTAAAACACACACACACACACACACACACACACACACACACACACACACGCATGCATGCACAAATCAGGGGACTCCACCCCCAAATTACACAATTAGTTATTTAGCTAAATGCCACATTTGGATGAAACCAAAAGGACTCGGAGAGGAAGAAAAAGAGAATCAGACTAAATGAGACATCAGCTCTAATTAACAGAGACTTTAAGTCACCTGGGGAGAGGACGAGATGGGGGTCCAGCTGGGCCATATGGCCATTATGAACCAGATGGACCCACATGTGGAGGACAGCTAATGGGCCAACAGTCAGCGTACACACACACACACACACACACACACACACACACACACGGCTGGAGGTACAGGGCTGCGTTCAGGAACAGCTGCTGAACTTTTTAAGCGGCTGCTCGTCTCCGCCCTCAGTCCTCCTTCACTTCCACCCCATCACTCCTCCTATACCTCCTCCCCTCCTTCCATTCTCCTCTTTCAAGGCATTTAAACTTGATGACAGCGCGCTCTCTCTCTCTCTCTCTCTCTCTCTCTCTCTCTCTCTCTCTCTCTCTCTCTCTCTCTCTCTCTCTCTCTCTCTCTCTCTCTCTCTCTCTCTCTCTCTAACACTTTCACCCTGAATGCTAATTCATTGCCTGGCAGGTGTCGCACATCAAATAGAGTTTAGCTCAACAGATTAACCGCTTTATTAAACTGAGAGCCGTCTTTGCAACAATACTGATGATTCATGCTGTGTTACCTGATATAATTGGCCGATATGATGCATAACCTGACAGCAGATACCTGTCACACCTTCAGGAATTTGCTACACTGTGCACATTACACAAGTACTGTACTTAAGTACAATTTTGGCGTACTTGTACATCACTGTATTTTTGTTTCATGCCACTTTCTACTTCTACTCCACTACATTTTAGAAAGAAATATTGTAGTTTTTACTCCACTGCATTAATCTAACAGCTTTAGTTACTAGTTAGTTATTATTATGAATTAAACTACCCAACAATATAACGGCCTACAAGTCCAGCTGAAATGATGAAACCGATAAAAACTGTTCTAAAATGTGGGGATTTTTCCGCATTGAGTACTTTTACTTGTAATAAAGAGTACAGTTTCCTAATAATACTTACATGTTTTTAAAATAAAGTCGGTATATGTAACTTTTAAATGCTTCTGGAACTGCAGGATAATAAATGACCTGTAACAGTAAATGAGACAAACAGTGAAAAGAACGCTAGATTTATATATTCTTTATATCTAGGAATAATCTTTATTAATGCCTATGCCCAGGTAACATATTGTCTTATTGCAAATAAATGATTATTATTATTTGTATTACTATGACCTCCTGGAAAAACTAACTCCTAGACACTAAGACACTACTAACACTACACGAGTCCAAAACATCCGCTAGAATCAACACAAACTCAAACATTTTCACTTTAACATTTCCACTTTAACATTTTCAATGCAGGACGTTCACTTGCAACAGAGTATTTTTTACAGTGTGGTATTAGTACTTTGACTTAGGTTGGCATAACGGACCCAAATACTTCTTCCACCACTGATCAGCACAGATTTCTTTGAACATTGTTGGAGTATTTGGGATAATGTGAGTACACAACACAACAGGTGTAGTCATTTTTAGACATTTTAATGCTGAAACGTTACATACTGGATGTTACTAGGGATGAGCGAGTACAGCATTATCTGTATCTGTATCTGTTTACCACATGAATTATCTGTATCCGTATCCGTACTCGGACTGGGCGGGGCCTAAACCGGAAGTGGTCAAATTTAACACGGAAGTGGGTCGGGTTCTCTTGAAATGTTAGGGTCTTTAACCGGTATGTTATTTAAGTATGCAATTGATATGAGTTGATCAAAAATTGTTATATTTATTGCTGATTTGAAAACTATTTACATGACAGCATCAAGCTTCAGATCAATGGTGTTGTCATGGTAACAAACAAACTATATACTATATACGTTTTGCAACAATGAATACAACAATTATGAAGTAAAATGTAATGAACACGAGTTTTCATACTCAGTATAGCTTTCTTTTTCAACTTTTTCTTTTTTATGATCAGTGTGATTTTTATTTTTTTTGGTTCTTTTTTATTTTTTTCCATTTTTGCGTTGTGATTATCACAGAATACTGCGCGGCCAGTTGAGGAGTTGTATTCAATCCGAGCACGGATATTGACTCATATTACTCGTATAATACTTGTACTCGGCAAAGTGCTTTATCCGTACCGGATACTCGTTTCCGCGGGTACTCGGATCACCCCTAGATGTTACCTTTCAGCATTAAAATGCATAAAAATGACTACACCTGTTGTGTTGTGTACTCACATTATCCCAAATGCTCCAACAATGGTCAAAGAAATCTGTTTTATTCAAGCTAACGCTCTGCTACGATTGGTCGGACATCTGGATTCCAAGTTATGAGAGAAACGAGCGGTGGGATTGAGTCGTAATGGACACGTCACCCGGTGCAACAGAGTGGCTCAGTGATGTGTTGTCATGGCACGGAGGAAGAAGAAGCGATATCCGGCTGTGCTACAAACTCTTTTCATGGGATTTGTCGAGTGTAAGAAACAAATAATATCCTCAGACTCATCCTTTAGTCACAATATTGAAGCAATATTGAATTTACTGACTGAGCCAAAACAGCTCCGACTGTCCGGACATTTTTCCGTGAACTGCTCCGAATTTCCAGAATATGCACGATATATATTGGTATATATGACACTAAATTACATTAACCAGGATAGATGAAACCAACCACGGATTAAAGTGACTGCAAACACATGCTGAAAATGGAGGAAATTCTAAATACAGCCTCGTTTGTCATTGTGTTTGAGGGGAAGAGAGGAGAGAAGATGAATATTGATTGATCTCTGCTCTCATTAAATCATGAATATTTCTTACTGTCGATTTTCAAGTCGAAGTCTATTTATTTCACATCATTTATCCGTTGGTGGGCATTCACCTCTGACCTGCTATCTCTATGCCTCTTTGTATTTAGCACAGATTACAGATATAATGCTACCAGTGCATGCTTTAGACTGCTGGAAAAGGGACTCAAATTGTTAAATAAAAGTTGTGATAATAGCAGCCGCAGCAGCAGAAATGTACTTGATGTATCCATATGAAAGGACTCGTTATGCAGAATGGCCGCTTACAATTTTTGATGCATTCAAATATAATGTAAGCATGATTTTAATGATAAAGGTAATTTCATAATTAACAAGAAAAGCCCTTTATGATGGGGAATTTAAAGAGTTATCTCTGCACTCTTCAAAGATACCAGACTCCTTTGACAAAAACATTAATTTTACCTTGTAGAACAAAGGAGTTGATGCTCTACCGCTGCATACATCAAGCAGTGTGTGTGTGTGTGTGTGTGTGTGTGTTTGTTTGTGTGTGTGTGTGTATGATGTTGTTACAAAAGGTTAGGAATTAACAAAACTAAAAAACGTACCAATCAAGGTAACGGTTCAGTTACCCGTTGTAAGGGCTGTCTTGGAGCAAGCTAAATATTCTAAATATAGGAGAAGTAGCTCATGCAACTACACTTCAAAAGATAGAAACTATCCCTTTAAGTTATGTATTTTAAAAATGACTTGAACACAGTTGATTTTTTCCACTGTTGTTGTGTTTGTGTTGAGGTAAAGTTAAGGTCAGCCCGTCATTACTGCACTACTGTGTCCATACAAAACAATTATTATGTCTTTAGCTCACTGTAGACAAACACATTGTATTTGTATTTTATCATTCAAATTAAAGCTGATTACACATTGGACCTCGGCTGAATAAAAAGGCCCATTTTCATAATTTGTTGTGTGTGTCGTCATTTTTCTTTGACTTGTTACTTTTTAAAAGCCACTCCCTCTGTGTTTGGCAAAAAAACACTCACTGTGTGTCTGTTTATACCCATTTAAATGGGTTTAAACTGCTTAAAAAGGCCAATAACATGAGCATTTCCATCAGTTTGAAAAGGAGGAAGAGAGGTGTGGCGTGTTCATCAGTTGGCCATTCAGCTGCTTTAATGACTTGCTTAAACAAATGCTAACAAACCCACTGTTTTACGTTGCAAATCCGGCTATTATGTATGCGGTAAGGGGCGTAATCCCACTGATAAACTAACAAATGGAGTTGGTTAGAACCCCTAGAGAGGCTAAATGTCATCTTGGGGTGGCTTTCATATCTTTTTGGAACATTTTCCAATCAAGTCTGTGTGTTTGGTTTGTTCAGAGCAGTTGGTTGAACTTGTATTGGTTGTTATTTACAATTTATAACATATGGGGCCTAGTTGCAGCCTTGACTGATCGTGTCCCAAAACCATCATTTGTTCACAAGCTCTTTGGGACCACCAGACACAATAAAAAGACCCACCAGGTCCAGGTCTCCATTTCATCTTTGATTCCCCCCCCCCCCCCCCCCCCCCCCCCCCCCCCAACGCTGTAAACATTGCAGATGTCTCTTTATATCACTATTGAAGTGATATGTCCAGTGCTGCACCTTTAATATCAGTTTTCAAGTCACCAAGTCACAGTTATCTCACCGATTCACACCTGGCTCGATCCTGTTGGCTCTGAGCAGAGACAGCCAGGGTGATTCGTAGTTCACGTTGACTTGTGCTATGAGTTGGAAGTTAAAACTCTGTCCTGATTGACAGGTCGCCGTAATAGCTCCTTGTCAATTACATGTTAGCCCTTGCTTTATCATCTATTTTACTCTAAATGGGAGCATAATTTACTAAATGAACATTGTGCTGTATTGAATAAGACTTGAAACTAGCAATCAAGGTCGTGGATGTAGACTCCTCAGGTAACAAATCAAGTGAGAAGTAGGGTTGTTTTCTCATAGACTTCTACAGAAGCTTTGCTATTATTTTTGGAGCCAGTGGAGTCGCCCCCTGCTGGCCATTAGAGAGAATGCAGGCACTTTGGCCCTGGTTTCACTCATCAGACCTGGAGGCTACGTCCATTTCTTTACACAGTCTGTGGCTTTAAGTGTGCTTCAAAAACACCTAAATACTATTGCAGTTTGTAAGATTAAAAATAAATGATGTACTGCAACCTTATTGGCTGAGTGCCTGATTGATTGGTGGTCATCCAGAAACACTCCACAGCGTATGTCTGTCCTAATTTGTGTTTTTGAGTTCCTCTGCTTGGTTTTGTTCGCCTCCCTGCAGCGCTGTGACTCGCTGCTGATGGAAACAGCTTTTTAAACACAAACCTATATTATGAAATAAATTGCTTTATCAGGAACAGGCTGCTCTATCATCGATGTGCCGGCTATTGGAGAAACCCTTTGTTTATATTAAAGCGTCCAGCCATGCAGAACTACAGTAACGGGGATTTAAAAATGCCATGTCGCTTAGAAGCAGACTGTGTGTGCGTGCCGGAGATAAGGTGTTTTGGTGTAACACATTTCTCTATTGGAAGTAAATCACCTCATACTTTGGCAGAAACAAAGCAGAAAGAAGTGTGTGTGTGTGTGTACTGTAATTTAAAGTTTAGTGTTCACTGCTTCTCAGTGAGAAGTTCTCATTGCCTGTCAGGGGCGAGAAAGAGAAGATCCGGGAGCTTTTGCGAAAATCTGAGCAAGAATTCATTTCTAATTTTATTGTGTTTTGAGCTGACTCACTCTCCTGCGTCAATTTGTTTGCAAGCCTGAGCAGAATAAAATGAAACTAGCTGTTCCCCGCTACAGATTCAGGCTGGATATTATCTGGAATCGGACATCGATCCATGTGAGTGGAAGAAGGTGAAAGAGTTCAAGAGTCAGGACTTCCTCCTCCACAGAAGCCAGTTTTAACTTTCTTCTTGTAAACACACACTGTATGTCCTGTTGGTTTGATACGTTATGTAAAGATTCATACAGCAAAGAGAAACAATATGTAGAAGAAACTGAGCAGATTGAACATTCCCATTGGGATAGATATAAAGTATATACTGTATACATACACTCACCGGCCACTTTATTAGGTACACCTGTCCAACTGCTCGTTAACACTTAATTTCTAAGCAGCCAAT
>NC_048429.1:1555667-1568429 GCF_013103735.1 Etheostoma cragini
TATATATATATATATATATATATATATATATATATATATATATATTTGCAGTGCTGGGTTGTTGGGGGCTCTGTTGCCAGATGGGGGGCAGAACTTTAACAAAGGGCTTTCTCTTGTGATGTCCCTATTTAAATTAATTTGTATTTCTAATAAAGGCTGTATTTCCTACTTCATTCCTGTACACCTGGTGATATTCTATTGTCTCTGACAGTGGACCACACCGGGTTAACAAAGGGTAGCGGTAGTATTACACTGCCTTTCAAATCTTTAATAAGTAAAGCCTAACACAGTAGGAAGCTGGAGCTGAGAGCTGCAGACAGGAAGTCAGCGTATTGAGAAACGACTAAACACATTGTTAGTATGGTCTGCACATGGGATTTGGTGACAATGAGAAAAATACTGAATGATAAATTCATTTTAAAAACGGTCAAAAAAAACATGTTACTCTTCTCCCTGTGGTGGAATCTAACAATGCAGACATTTGGAGTTTTATTCTGCCACCAGCCCCTAACAATGGTGTGAACAGGGTTTTGTTAAAGTTACTTGAAGCATCCACAAAAAGCGTCCTAGTTACTCAAGATAATCCTCAGACCTCTCCGCCAACAGTTTCCACTGGCAACCATTCTCTGCCAAAACACAACCGACGTCACCAATAAAAACCTTCTTCTTGTTCTATTGGTGTTATTGTATGTTATGTATTAAGGACAACAGACGCACCGGCAAGATAACACTCCGACTCAAAAAACTACATTGCAAGATTTAATTTTAGACATTTACTTACTAGACTTTTGTAAACTCATTTCAAGCAACACAAGAAAATTGAGTTTTCACGAGAGATTTGAGAAATATTTCCCCTTTAGGGTCGAATGATCTCTGCATACATTATTCTGGAACAATTTCGGGCTAAACTTTACAGAAAGATGAGTTTGTTCGGAACATTTTGATTTCAAACGCATGGAAATCAGGTGATCCGCAAATACCTTATAAAAAGGTAAATTTAGAGATTTGTTTTGGGCATTTTAGGCGGTTATTTGTATTATTTGTATAGGAAAACTGAAGATGTGAAAGGGGGAGCGAGACGGGGGATCATATGCAGCAAAGGGCAAAGGGAGGAGTCGAACACGGGCCTGCTCCGGCAAGGAGTAAACCTCATATATATATATATATATATATATATATATATATATATATATATATATATATATATATATATATATATATATATATATTTATTTATTTATATGAGCGCCCCTCTACCAACTGAGCTATCTGGGTACCATTACATAGGTAAATTTAAGAAGATATGTGAAAATGGCCTTAGAGGGTTTATTCTAAGTCCTCTATGTGAAGCCCTTTGGATACCTGCTAGTTGCTGTGAAGATAAACATAAATACAAGCTGATTGATTGAGTTCATTTGATTTAACATCTACAGTTTGTTTTCATCTCTTCCAAAATATCTCATTTTTAAATCAGATTTTCTGGTTTCCACTGGTCCTGTATTTGATTACTGCGGACCTTTAAATGTTTTACTCTAAAATAAAGTCTAATTCATACCTGGAGCCCTGAGCTTAAATCCTGAGTCACCTGAAACCATCGGAAGGCTAAATAATTGGATGTTATGAGCCAACGGAGAATATCTGAATGCTTATTTGCTGTTTGCTTGAATAAAAGATTGAATACAAATAAATTAAAGATATAATAAAGCACATTTGTGTTTATTAGGAAGATTAATGAGTGTGATGAAGATATAAATACCTACATTGATATGAATAAAGCTTTTTTTTACTCACCATGTTCCACTTTGGAAAGAGGAAGTCGGTGCCGACGTACTCAAAGAAATGAGCAAAACCTTCTTTTAACCAGACGTCCTCCCACCAGACCGGAGTCACCAGATCCCCGAACCACTGAAAGACACACAGAAGGAATTACTTGATGCAGTTCTCTGTTTGGAAGCAATTTATAAACTCCTGTAGACAGATTCTGATGGGTGTGTTTCTAGAAGCAAAATGTCCTAGTTCACACTAAAGTTGTCTCAGGGACCACAGCGCTCCAAAGGAGGGTCTGGTGAATCCACACAGGATTATGGGAAGGGAGTTAAGTGTGCTCTGGTTTATTGGTATTCCTTTAAGACAATCACAATCTTCCTCGGTTGTTCTGCAAAAACAGCCTCAGGAAGGAACTTGTTTTGGTGTACGTTCAAAAGTTGTTTTATTTATGCAACAGAGTCCTCAGATTGGACAGATAGTCTAGCTAGCTGTCTGGATTTACCCTGCAGAGATCTGAGGACCAGGTAACCATAGTCCTCAGATTGGACAGATAGTCTAGCTAGCTGGCTGGATTTACCCTGCAGAGATCTGAGGACCAGGTAACCATAGTCCTCAGATTGGACAGATAGTCTAGCTAGCTGTCTGGATTCACCCTGCAGAGATCTGAGGACCAGGTAACCATAGTCTTCATAATTTTACTGGAGTTTAAAATGCTAACACAAAGAGAGCTCAAGGCCAAAATGAGGGACATCCAGCGATGTAGACTAGTCTTCACCTGATGGTGCCGAACCAGCGCAGCGTCTGTCTGGATCAGACATGATGAAGCAAGTCTCATTCATCAGCAACACCGGAGGAAAACCAGCAATGTGGCTCCAAAGTGTGAAAGCTTGCAGCCGTGGTTTCGGCAATCATTTATATGGGCACGCTACCACCCGGTTGGACTGGAGAATAGAGAATACACTGAGCCCTGCTGATAGGGAAACGTGTCGCCTCAAGAGTAATGCATGTGGACCCGGGCTGGTTTCTGGCGACACAGCTCGAATTAAAACGGTGTAACGTTTAGGGACCAAATGTGAGTCCCCGCCAGTTTTGTTTTCAAAGCCTCAACGTTTTTCTCTTCAAGGCTTCAGCTGCAGAGCATATGGCAGACGATTGTTATAGAAGTAAAAAAATAAAAAAAGTTTCTCTAAATTCACTTTCAACTGTCATTAAAGCAGGAAAGAGACACACTGCGGTTTTCATACCTCAGCACAGTCTGTTGTGTCAGTAATTGGCAGTGTTTAGTGTTCCAGACGTAAATTGTCCTTCAATTAATCAACGTCTGCATCTAAAGTAGACTGTGTGTGTGTGTGTGTGTGTGGGTGTGTGTGTGTGTTCCTATGTGTATTGCTTCAGCCTGCAGTTGAAACTAAGTCAAGTTTAATGATGCCGCCCAAAGCCTTAAGTGTGTCCCCATAAAAACCCCCAACAACCTCTCGCCTCACACCAACAACAGCACTGGCTGGAGCACAATTAGAGTCACTAGAGCCAACTAGGGCTAATGTGGGCCAGTGTTTGTGTTCCGAGGCGGCTCTCTGCGTATGGAAACCCACATGAAGCACAGGCGGTATGAGGCTGATAAATCAAACACTAGCAGCTGGTGCAGAAGCTGGGAAAACACTTCATTTCTGAAGATAAGTAGGGCCCAACATCGAGCCAAATGTTTTATGTATTGCAAGTTTTTTTAAATTTAAATAAGCAAATGATGCATTATCTTGCTAATTAAAATGAGTCCAATTCATTTTGTTGACGTATTGCAGTCAAAGGTTTTTACCAGGGGAATTTTGGATCTCTTTTTTTTTTAACACTACAGAAATATGGAAAAAAAAGCCATAAAAATTGATTTTCTCCATGTTTTTAAGAATCAAATGTTATATAAATCAGGCTATGAAAGATATATGAACAAACCCCTCTGTGAAAACCTTCAGAATATATATCAGAATGAAACTGGAAAACATGGTGTATGGAGCTACAGAAGTGAAGAATTCTCGCTCAGAGTATGACAAGATACTTATTTTGAGAAAAACAACCTTTAAGAAAAAAAGTACACATAGCCTATCACAGAAAGGAGAACTCTACATGCACAAACAGTGTAGTTAAATAAACACCTAAATTTGTATTTTGAACGCCTTCCACTAGTCTGAGAAAAGGCACGCGGATGCAAAACAGCTCAAAATCTCAAAAGGTACATAAAAGTAAAATTGGCCTTAAACACTTGTTATGTTACGATCCAAGACAGAATTACAACTGGGGAAATCCGATGTTTCTAAAAGGGAAAAAATACAAATTTGCAGTAAAAAATAAGAAGACGAAAACATGAGAATGGGAAATCTTCATCCATGTGATGAAGTGAGCACTGCATGGTAGTTTGCTGCTGCTTTTAGCAGTTTATCATAGCTCTACCAAGCTTTACACACACAACATATAACATTTAAAATAGCATGGTGCAGTTTTGCCATCTAAAACCGCAGCATGTGTTTGATAAAGTCTACTGGTTTGCCGTTGCTAGATTTGGTGTCAAACTCTTGAAAGTCTTGGTTTTCATACAAGGCTCGACATTGAACCCCCCACTGGTTACGATTCACTTGCTGTTGCCAAATAAGAATTCAGAATCTCAACAAAAGACACCTGTGTCTAAAAATCTGAACAACAGGAAAACAAGAAAACGGCTAAATCAGCTGGGGCGGTGCAGGCGGGACATCAAGGCCACTGCAGCCATAAGCCACATCATTTTTGAGGGGCATATGGCCGGACGGAAGGGGGGGGGGGGGGGGGGGGGGGGGGGGGGGGGGGGGGGGGGGGAATGCACGGCAGCCAAGGCCTTCATGGCCCCCCATAAAATTCCTGCCCTCGACTGAACTATAAAGTTTAATAATAAAAAATGTGTCTGGACACAGTCCATAGCTCATCCAGCCTGTAGATGTAGTGAAGCCCAGGATGTGTCCACACATGCATACTAACTCCCTCCACTCTCTGGCAGGCTGACTGCGCGTCAGGGATTCAAACCGACAACATGTCAACGTAGTAGTTGACACAAATAACTTGCGTTGATGCATCTAAAACTCACACGGCTGACTCCAGCAACAGCACAAGACCTTTAGACACCACACTACTGCACTGGTGCAACCTGCACAATTGGTTTATTTACATTTTAGCATATTATTATTTAAACAGTTGCACATTTTGTTTTCCAATCCTGCACATATTCATATATTTTTTCTTTTCTTTTATTCCTATTTTTATTATTTCATGTATATTGTATCCTAGTATTTCATTTATATTTATATTCTTTGCTGTGTGACTGATTTTGCTGCTGGAACACCGTAATTTCCCATTTTTCTTGGATCAATAAATATCTACCTACCTATCTACCTATCTACCTATCTATCTATCTAGGGATTCCTTGCAAAAACACGTTCAGAAAAGGTTTCTTCAGAAGAGTCTGAAGAGTGTTTTGCTCTTAATGCTAACAACAAGGTAGTGTGTAGACTCTGTAAAATGATCCCAGAGTCTGGATAACAGCAGCTTGGAAAGGATTCAAGCCTTTAAAACTCAGTAAGTTCTGCTCCGCTAAATCTCTCCACCTTCTCCCGTAGCTCGCCGTATAGAGTGTCTGTATACAGTATGTGTATACACTATGTGTATACAGTATGTGTATACAGTATGTCCTGCACCAACATGAGTGTGAGGTAATCTGTGCAGCGCCCCCCCCCCCATCTTTAGTATTCAGTAATGTGCAACCAGGCCAGCTTGTATCTGAGTCCTATATAAAACGTCACTTATAACAACCCACGTGTTAAGAAATTGTCGGGTTTAAATCGGGCTCATGATTCCCTTAGAATGGAGAGAGAGAAAATTGCACTTTATTGTTAGTCTATTCCTCCTGAAAATGACTTGAGATGTGAATTTGTTGGACAGTTGGATTTATTTGATGCATCTGAGCTCATATTTTGCTAAAATTGCACTTTTTGTTAAACAGCTCATTCAATATTTTACCTACTACTGTTAAAAAAAAGAAGATGCAAATACAGGCTTCTCTTTTTGCACATGCTCTGTTTATTTTAAGTTTTTATTTTTGGATTGATAACCTATATCTGGCTTCAGGTTGAACAGTGCAGTGTTACACAAGTTTAATAAATAGAGATTTGATCCTTCATAAACATCTGTTTTGTGTAAACTGTTAATAATTGAGCAACGGGAAAATAATCACCAATTGCAAAATTAATCACTAGATTAGTCGACTAATCAAAAACATAATGACTAGATTAATCATTTAAAAGCTAATCGTTTGGGACAGAAAACCCCAAACCGACCACCTTGTGGGCGCTGGAAGGCTGCCTGGCTCAACAGGGCCGCTGGTCCGGCTCCCCGAGGCAGAGCTCCAGTCACACTGGAGACCCACTACAGTTTGTGGAAAACAAAAACCAGCGCCAGAGGAAGTCATCCTCGCATGATGAGGTCGCTGCTGCACCTGCAATCGGCAAAGCTCTTTTTACACACAGTAAAGTGTTTAAAACTGTGACTACACACAGTAGCCTTTTTTTTCAATTTACACACACACACACAATCGTGTCTGGCTATCTTTGTGGGGACCAGTCATTGACATAATGCGTTCCCTAGCCCCTTACCCTAACCTTAACCATCAAACCTAAATGCCTAACCTTAACCCTCACCCTAACCCTAACCTTAACCATCAAACCTAAATGCCTAACCTTAACCCTCACCCTAACCCTAACCTTAACCATCAAACCTAAATGCCTAACCTTAACCCTCACCCTAACCCTAACCATCAAACCTAAATGCCTAACCTTAGCCCTCACCCTAACCCTAACCTTAACCATCAAACCTAAATGCCTAACCTTAACCATCAAACCTAAATGCCTAACCTTAACCCTCACCCTAACCCTAACCTTAACCATCAAACCTAAATGCCTAACCCTAACCCTCACCCTAACCCTCACCCTAACCCTAACCTAACTCTAACCCTACTCCTAAAACCAAGTCTTAGTCCTCGAAAAGCCCTTTAACGTTAAGGGGACCAGCATTTTGTCCCCACAAAGCTGTCAGGTCCCCATAAGTATACTGTATTCACAGTTTTTGATCCCCACAAATGTAGCTATACCTAGACCACACACACACACACACACACACACACACACACACACACACACACACACACACACACACACACACACACACACACACACACACACACACACACACACACACACACACACACACAGCTCTTTAACCTTTTTTAATCTTAATTTAGGAGATTCTGACTTGGTTTCAGGGTTATAATCTGTTCCACAGCGTGTTTTATATTCAGGTCTGATTTATTTCATATTCATATTCCATAAAAGCAAAACGTTATATATTTATTTCTCTACATTTAAATGTCTGTATGTTTTAGGCATTGTGGATTTTCCAGAAGTCCCCAAAATCATTTAATGCAAAAATAAATAAGTCGTATGTGGTTGAAAAGGTTTTCAGTTTGGGGAACTGAACCAGCTGAACTGGAATTAGTCAGCAGTTGTTTTTTAAACTTTCCTGAACTATTGGAGCTACATCACGCAGCGCTATGCTACGCTACACTGAGCAATGCTACGCTACGCAATGTTACACAACACAATGCTACGCTACACTACGCAATGTTACACAACACAATGCTACGCTACACTACGCAATGTTACACAACGCTATGCTACGCTACACTAAGCAATGCTACGCTACGAAATGTTACACAACACAATGCTACGCTACACTACGCAATGTTACACAACACAATGCGATGCAACGTTAGGTTATGCTTTGTTAGCCCAATGTAGGGTGAAAAAGCTCAACAGCTCCATCTGTGTTTTGTCAGATGGATTTTACTTCTCTGCCACTCCACGCAGTCGTAACCTCACTACACAACGTCCCATACCACTCAGAAATATTAAGAATTTAGCAAGATTTAATTATGAGGCATTCTGATCAAACTGTACGTTTTCAGCTCTTTAATTTTTTTCTTCTTCTTTCATCGGCTTCTGAGCTACTCTTCATTTAAACATGACTTAAACATGATTTTTTTGTTCCTCCGCTGTGGAAAGGACTCCAGCCTTCATCCTGCTGCCTGGCGATGGTGGAAGTGGGTCACGAAGTCTTCAGTTCTCATCAGATTGGTTTCATGCTGGTACGATTTGTTCAAGCCTCTTGACAGATAGGAAATATAATGAATTTTACACCGGAGAGACGTTTAGTTTTGTGGTGACAGACTCAATGAAGAGACTTAATCCTCTGTAGTTGTTACTACTTCTGGAATAATTAAAAACGACGCCTTCTGTGGTTTCTACAACACTCTTTGTCTTAATTAGCCGTCCTGTCATCTCTCATCCTGCTTCAGCCTCATTAAAACATTTAAAAGGAGCCTACGGTGCGTCGGCCATTTCTGCCGGGGGAAGTTGAGTCGGGTTGCTGATGTACTGCTGTTGCCGTGGTTACGCGCCTGCATCGTGGGTTGGGTCTGTAAACTGCAGGGGGGGGGGGGGTGGAGTCAAAAACGAAAACGATGATGCAAAGCTGGACCCGAAAGACTGCTGAGGCGGAAGATTCTGGAGAGAATAGTCCGACATTAGGAGGAAAGATGATGAGTCAGGAGATGGAGAGATGGAGGGATGGAGGGATGGAAAGAGGTCTCTCTTTACTAAGATTTAGCAAGAGCCATGAAAATACCAGAGACAGATGACGGGTGAATGCTGAGCAGAAACACACACACACACACACACACACACACACACACACACACACACACACACACACACACACACACACACACACACAGACGTTTAGGTCCAGGAGAACTTTTCTGGCAGGGTCACTCCTCTATTCAAGAAACCTTGAAAACTCTACACTTTGAGAGTGTGTGTACGGTGAATGCTCCAAAATAATATCAAAATCAAATGAGCATTATTTTCCTATTTTAGACTACTCTGAAACTTTGGGTACGGTGCCTTGCTCAACGGCACCTTGCAGTGCCCAGGAGGTGCCACTCTCCAGCCACCAATCCACACTCCCCACTTTTTGGTCCATACAAGGGCCTTGAACCAGTGACCCTCCGGTTCCCAACCCAACTCCCACCCTGAAAGCCAAAGATTAATAGCACATGTACAGTCTTTCGCGGTGGCTGGTTTGACCACGGAAATATGAACGATGCTGAGCTGGACCGCGCTCTAAAGCGGCTACAGTTCGCACAATCTTCTGCATCGTAAATCGCAAAAAACTGACTACAGGAGCCATTAGCTCAGCCTCGTGGAGTATATATATATTTAGTTGGTGCGGTTCACGGGTGGATGACGTTCCCACCCCAAACGAACAGCTCCAGAGTTCGACATCAGCGTCCCGAGACCACCTCATCAAACAGGTCTCGGTTCGCTTGTTTGGTCCGCAGTAGGTGAGCATCTGAGTGAGATTGCTGCATTTAGCCTCGCCCAAACAAAGCGCATCAAGGGGGAAAACTGACGTGCGTGTGATTCAGCCAAACTAAATGAGGCAGGTGAGAAAGCGCCCTTAAAGTGGCAGCTTGTTACATATTAGTCTCTGCTCCAGGGCGTCTCCTGGGAGACATCCTGGTGCAACAACAACATGTTACAGGGACACAGCAGGGTGATGGACTGCTTCTTTATTTTCGTTAATTGAAATGTGGTCGCTGGTACGCTTAAACTAAAGATTGTAACAAATTATGCAATGACGCACTGAATCAAAACAAGAAGAAAAAGCAGAATAAACAAACCCTACTTTGTCATAACAGCTCCAATCTTTCCCTACTTCACCTCTCTGTCTTTCTGCGTCTCCCAGAACAAAGCAGATCTGTGCCTTTGATCCTCCTCCTCTTCTCCTCCCTCCCTCCGTCTGACCCTTGTTGATAAATATTCATCCTTTCTTCAGCAGATGGACTGAATCGGATTTTCTGATGGAGCTCCTCACGGCTCCGTGACAGCCAACACGAAATTAGTCTTGGCACAAATACTGTTTACATCTACACATCTGTGACACTAGAACAACTTCCACAGCGTCTTCCACCCTGACTGGCTAAATTGGAAATTAACATATGAATAACAGGCGCAACACAGTCTCAAACTTTCTGCTTAATTAATCTGTGACTGGCAGATTGGGGATTTAACAGTGTCGGGTTGACACACATTGATTTGGATAATAGCTTATGCTGCATCTTCCCGGCCAGTTGGATTAGGGCCTACGGCACTGCATCTGGACTACTTGGACCTGGTTTAGGACTGTGTCTGCATCTCATAGCCTTATCTGACAGCTCCTTGGCTCCTCAGTTGAACCGGACGTTGGTCTGTCCTTCCCCGGTGAAGGACGTCTCAAAGCTCTTGTTTCTACCCTGAGGACTGAGCATCAAGAGGCGAGAGGTGAGGATGCACGGGAGCAGCCTTCCCAGAAGGCAGGCAGCTGCAGGAGTTGTTAAATCTGCCCATACAGCTGACGAAATTAGATTAGATTCAATTTTATTGTAATTACACAGGTACAAGGCAACGAAATGCAGTTTGGGTCTAACTAGAAGTGCACTAGCAGCAGGTGCAGGATATACACTGGTTCCATAAGTGCAGGACATGGATATGTACTGAATAAATATAGAAATTAATACTATTATAAACAGAGTTTTCAGATAGATTTGTCCTATGAATATAATATATAGATAACTATTTTGAGCAAGATTTACAGCTGGATATACTAGGTGGATATTACTATAAATAGAAATTTTACAGATATGTACAATGAACATAATTTACTACTGGTTTGCAGAGTTAACAGGTGAATATGTACTATGAATATACATATATACATATACACAGACGGCTATTATTATAGAGAGAATTTTTACAGATATATTTAATAAGTTAGGCTAAAATGAGCAGTATAACTCATCATGTGAAATCATGTGACGCTTCAGAGGAAAAGACATCTCATCCCTCTAAAACACATCCGCTTGATTCATGTCTCCTCCCTTGCGTCTCTCCCGTGCCTCTTTGGTGGGAGGCACTAGGAAGGGAGGCATTTGGAGGAGTCAAGGAGGCCGTCTAAGGGGTATGAGATGCCCTGCAGGTCTAAACAGCTGTAGACCAGTTGGACCCAGACTTTAAGCCTTGCTAAAAAGACCTGCGCTAGTTGGACCTGGGATAATGGTCTTGCTTTGACACTTCTTATCAGGTAGATCCAGGATGAAAACCCTGCATCTGGATAACTTATAAACCGAATCAGATCCATGAGTGGGATCAAGACTAGGAGCCTTCCTGCAGAGTTCTGAATAAGATGATTTTTAAAGAGCTGTAGGCCAGTGGGAGGCTGGAAAAGAGCCCTGTTGCTAAGGTCTAAACCAGTTGGGTCGAGGCCAAGGAGGCTGTTTCTATAGTATTGAATAATAGTCCGATTTCTTCAGCGTTTTTCTTTAGAAAGCACGACTAAATCACTGATTCAAGATAAAGTTCTGAAAGAGGTCAACCCTAATTATAGAGATCAACCCAAATATAACGGTTATACCTGCTGCACATCTTGTTCAGTGTGTTTGCGTTTAACCCTTGTGTTGTCTTCCCGTCGACCGTGCAACTTTGTGTTTTTCTCGGTCAAAATTGAATCTTTTGATTGTTTTATTTTCAAAACATTTGTTGCTTTTCCCCCTTGATGTTTTTGTCAATTTTTTTCTGGGCCTTCTTGTGGGTTTTTTGGGACATTTTAGTCACTTTTTTCAAAGGTCTTTCATAAAAAGAGTTTTTTGAGTGCTATAAAATTGTAAAAAATTTAAAGAAAGCAGTGGGCTGATCATTTATTTTCATTCCTCATTTTTTTTGGGGGGGGGGGGGGGGGGGGGGGAGAACGAGGTGAGACAGAAAGACAGATCTGTGTAGGGAGACAGTTCGTCAGAGAGACTGTGTGTTCAGCTCTGTGACTAGTTTCTCTTTGTATTCCTCTTTTCATCACAGTTTTGCCGCACTCCCATTATTCACAGTGTGTGTGTGTGTGTGTGTGTGTGTGATGTTTAAATTGCCATATAAAGCTGGCTGGCTGGTAATTTACAACAACAAACACGCGTGCGTTTTAACGTGTCCTGCCAATCAAATAAAAATAAAAAGCAAAAAGAAACAAAGTGAAACGCTTCAGCCTCTGCCGACAAAGAACAGAATTACAATATGTTACGCTAAATGCTAAATGCTAAATTCTCCATACTGTACTGAACTACGTATATAAAACACCTCCATAAACCACAACCACGCCCGATAAAAACTATCCTGCATAAACATGTACATAACATAAATGAATCAGGGTCTAACTTAAATAAAATATTAAAAAAAAGTCCATTAGTGTTGAATCGTATTTTTATTACTTAAGCATGAGGCCGGCCTTAATCTATATTTTGCATGTGGCGAACAGCCTTAAACCAACCAGTCCAACTGTGTCTGTCAGCCCAGAACCCTTTGGTTTCTACTGAATCATGAATCTTATAAAGTGCATTTTGTTTCAGCGGCGCATTAACCCAAACACGGCGCTCCAGTGAGTATTAGGACGGTGTGTATGGGATGGAGTCAGAATGAACTACAGTGTGTTTGTTTCAGACAGAGTGCAACTGTGTGGCTGAGTGAAGTGTTTTCATGACACGTAGGAAGATTTATTATGGTTTGACACACACACACACACACACACACACACACACACACACACACAAACACAGAGTCGTGTCTGGCTATCTTTGTGGGGACCAGTCATTGAAATAATGCGTTCCCTAGCCCCTAACCCTAACCTTAACCATCAAACCTAAATGCCTAACCTTAACCCTCACCCTAACCCTTACCCTAACCATCAAACCTAAATGCCTAACCTTATCCCTCACCCTAAACCTAACCTTAACCATCAAACCTAAATGCCTAACCTTAACCCTCACCCTAACCCTAACCTTAACCA
>NC_048429.1:1571144-1585506 GCF_013103735.1 Etheostoma cragini
CCGTCTTGGCCAGGTGTCCCTCGAAAAAGAGTTTTAAATCTCAAGGGACTTCCTAGTTAAATAAAGGTTAAATTAAAAAATTTAAAAACAAACAAACAGGAAGGTCACAATGTTCAGATAATAAACGTGCAGATTTGGGAAAATCCTTCAGAGGTGCTCAACATTTAATCAAAAAACTCACAAGCCGCCAACACCAACTCCATGTCTTAATACTTTGGGTTATTTTGATAACTTTTGGACGAAATGCAACAGTCTCCCTCCAACCAGCAGGGACCTTCCCTAACCTTCCCGGGCCTCGGAGCCCACGGTTATTAACCCGAGGGAGACGCTACGACAGGTACACCCATAACAATAAAAAGGTCCGAGACAGACGTAGTTTCAAGTGGTCTGTAACACAGTTGCTCCGCTGGTTGGTGAGTGTCTAACTTAGCTGAAACAATTCTCCTGATTTTCAGAATGAATCCCCTCTCTTCTAGGGGTTGGACTGGGTTTTGGTGATTATTAAGACATGATTATGGTGATATGGTGTATGGGAACGCCTCAGCACACTGTGTACCATGCGTCTCTGAGATTTATTACAAATTGTAAAAATCTAACCCATCATTGTGACTTGTATTCCAGAGTGGGATGGCCATCGCTGTCACACAGGAGATCAGGGCATTGGCATATTTTCATCTATAAGGCCATGCCAGGTCTGTTGCCATCCGACATCAGTAGTTTAATCACATGGAGAAGTGTTGCTTCCTATTCATTGCGATCAGATGATCACTTGCTGTTCTTTGTTCCATTTGCCCGTACAAATCTAGGAAAAAGGGCTTTTGTCTACTCCGCTCCTCCTGCATGGAACTCTTTGCCAAAAGACTTGAAATTATCTGAATTTATTTCCTTAAATGCTTTTTAAATCCAGATTGAGAGAACCTGAAATGACCCGTTTACATTGTAAATGTTTTTAACTGTCCGTGTTGTATAACTTTTATAAATGTAATTGATTGTGTTTTTGCCTGCCTCTTGGCCAGGACTCCCTTGAAAAAGAGGTTTTTAACCTCAACGGGACTTTCCTGTTTAAATAAAGGTTAAGTTAAAAAAAAAAAATGCAGCTGGGGTGTTCACTTGGTTATTGTTACGGTATATTTGGAGAGAATGCAGTACGTCAGTCGGGGATTCTCATAAGTGCAGTGATACCAATATAGTGTGTGTGTGTGTGTGTGTGTGTGTGTGTGTGTGTGTGTGTTGAAAACCCCCGACTCTGCTGTCAGCCATCCAGAATACACACTGTGCTATTTCCTCCTGCATATGGTTGAATTAATGAGAGAGAGAGAGAGAGAGAGAGAGAGAGAGCAGATGAAGAGAGAAAATCTGTTTTCCTGAATCTCGTCCCAGTGTTTTTCTTTGTCTGTTTTAATTAACAGTCAGTTGATAGAAATAAACCGACTGCCTTCCCTAGTAAACAAGATGTGTGTCGGTGCTTTTTGTTGCAGAGACGTTGATGGAAGGAACTGATTCTGTCTGTTTGTTTTACTGCACACACATGTAGACTAGTCCTGTAACAAAGATTGCATAATCTTATAAATGTAAATTATTTTACATAATCATGGTTTCTTTGTTAAACCACAATTAATTGCTAACATTAGGTAAAGTCTTAAAGCACCCATATTCTGATCATTTTCAGGTTCATAATTGTATTTTGAGGTTGTACCAGAATAGGTTTACATGGTTTCATTTAAAAAAAAACACCATATTCTTGTTTTATCTCCAGAGTGAGACATCTCACTTCTATCCTATCTTTGTTGGGAGTTGAACATGCTCAGTAGCTCGTTAAGATCCCATCAGCTAGATAAGTCTCTCTCCAGCTTTGGTCAGTCCAAGGCAGGACTAGCTGGGAGACTTCTTCTAGACCAGGGGCACTTGTGGAATACCTGCACAACAGGGACAGGAAGTAGACCAGGGACAGGAAGTAGTTCTTTAGGAGATTATGGTGAACTAGCGGCTGTTATAGCATTGTTTTGCAATTGAGAACGAGCTAGCATGCTAGCACTAGCATGTGCTATGGTTAGCCACCTCGTCTCTAGTGACGTAGAAAGCTGGGAGATGTTGACCAGTTCACCCGGGGACTGAAGGCAGAAGACATTCAGAAACCAGATCTCACTCAAAACAGCATGGATACTTTTTAACCAAGTTTGTATGCATGTCGAAGCACCAGAGACACAAAATTACACATAAAATCCCAGAAAAGTGATTTGTTTTCGTAATAGGCGTGAGCCGTGTATTTTTAGTTATTACATTACCTGGGTCACATATGTGGTGATATACAGTATAACCACAAGATGTATCCTGGAATTCATTAAAAAATTCAATTAGTTTAAAATAAGTAATACATAAATGATTATGTGACTGAAAAAGACGATTATACTGTTAATCACAATATTTTCTGAGAAAATTAATCCTACAGCAAAATTTGGAATTGTTACAGCTCTAATGTAGACACACCTGGATCGAGAACACACATTTGTTCTTTTTCCCACAACTGTAGACAAGCTTCTGCTCCACATGTAACACCAGCAAATACACCTTTACATAACCTATGATCATGTGTGCACACCCGGGCTTCTGGGCACACAGACTATATTTGACTTGCACATATCACCTTAGATATAATCTGTAATCTGCTATGTGTGTATCACCTGCCTGAATGACTGGACCACACCAGGCCACAGGTCCTGTTAAAGACATAAACACACCTGCTATTGTCACCAGACATCAAGTGGACACTAGTCTATGACGTTGACGGAGGTCTAGCTCTAGAGACTGATCTAGATCAATGATCCTGTTGCTCTGAAACCGCTGGACATGTTTGGCTCTCACGTTAATTTTAACATAACAAGATAACAACCAATAAAAAGTAACTTGTCATATTACAGCCTTACCGACAGAGAAAAGTAAAGCATTTCACGGTGACATTCTTGTCCTTTTCACCTACAAACTCTAAATATTGTAAAGGCGCTTGTGGTGTCTGAGCAATGCTGGATGATGTGCTGACAGGAATCCGCTTGACACCGTTTCTTGATTATAAAAAGGTTCATTACATCAAAGAATTCAGCATCAATTAACACGCCCTGCAGAAGCCTGTAGAGTGCTAACCCAATGAACACACTCTCCCTTTCAATGCCTTAGACATACGTTATAAAGGATATATTTAGGTCACATGTTAGGTAAAATATAGGATTTTGTTATGATACAAACCAAAGATCACATCCAACTCATCACGTCCCTTCCAAAGTTCACTCCAACTCAGCCTTGCATCAGTAGTATTTACTTTAAACAGAACCTGCTTCCAGTTACAAATCCATCATGCTAGCAGAGCCTTGCATGCACGCTGACACAACTGCAGGATGGGATCCCTTCCAGTAGTACGCAGCTACCCACCAAGAAGAAGGAATAGGTGCATTAACAAAAGAAACAGTGTCTGAGATTGTCTTTTTTTGCAGCAACAAAACATCCAGGGAAAGATGTTAATATCTTAAAAGTAACAGATTGCTTATTGGGAAACGTAACTAAATAATTGATTACCTAATTGGCAAAACTAACATGTTACGTTACTCAATAGCAACCCCTATTGAGATACCAACTTAAAAAATAATATGTTATTGTTGTGTTCACAACTTGTTTCTGCTGACCCCAAGTGGCCAAAACAACAACAACAGGTTAATTATTGGAACAATACTTAAAATATTTCCACCAAGACACACATTATAAGACGTGAACTTAGCAACAGAGGCCAAAATGTGTTGTGAAAGAAACCTTTGGACAAGTAGTACTGTAAAGTATAAATGAGTATATCTGGAGCCGGCCCCTAGTGGCCACTGGTAGTACTGCAGCTAAGGCTCTTTGACACTGGTAAACAGCAGCTGTGTTCATATCAGTGTCTAAACTCATCGACTGTATAAATTCATCTGTTTCTCTCTCTCAGCTGACAGAGAAAACAGCCTGTCTGCTCACATTTCAGTCCACATGTTCTCCATCTGTTCACCTGAGAACAGCAGCAGCATTCATTACATGCACCCTGAACCTGTCAACAACAGCAGCATATTGTATACCCAACAATACAGCCGCACCACTTTTGATAACCAGTCTGACATTAAAGTCATCGTGTATAGCCTACATAACGACTCCAGAGTCCACACAGCAGCCTAATGCCTGATGAAAATAAAACCCCTTAGATTTATTTTAGAAATAAATTTGAAAGGCGATCAGTTATGAATATTTTTTAATTATAATTTTACTCTTTGGGTCTTCAAATCATTGTTTGCGATGGATGTCGAAATAAAACATGGCAGCAGCAGGAGAGGATAATCCGACAGATGCCAATTGAAATGCATGTGAGGGCATTGACTTACAATCCTTTAATGCTTTTTGGATTGGCAACACCTAAATCATAGACAAACTTTGATTACTATTATTTATTTGACAATCATTCAACACAAAACCCCACAATTAGACTTTGTAAAGTGATTGTTGTCCCCACAACACACACAAACACACACACACACACACACACACACACACACACACACACACACACACAAACACACTCCATGTACAGCTAAACCACTTCTCCAAACAGATTAGAATAAAAGTTGGTTTATGTTCTCCAAACGTCTTACAAGTGAACTCGTTGCTATTGAAAGCCTCAAACGTGTTCTTGCTTTGTGAGTGTGTGTTTGTGTGTGTGTGTGTGTGTGTGTGTGTGTGTGTGTGTGTGTGTGTGTGTGTGTGTGTGCGTCTGATGGCTTTAGGATGAAATGGCGTGCAAAGCGGCAGACAAAATTACTTTATCATTTCCTTTTTTTTCCCTCACTACCCCATCTCAACTAACACAGATGAACAAAGATCCATAAAAAGACCAAACCCAGGAGTCAAAAACACTGCATTTTGAATGACGTGTCTAACAATATTTATGACTTAATACACCGCGGAGCATCACACTCCACAGCTTAACGTTGTTAGTTATTCAGTCCGTTTTTTTGGGCTGCAAACCAGCAATAGCCTGAAGCTAGCGTTCATCCAGACTCAGCAGAGAGAAATGTGAGCCACATCCTGAAGGAAATTAAATCAAAACGACATGTTCTTCAGTCAGCCATAGGCACCGCAATATTTACACTGAACCTTTCCTTTTCATCATCGAAATGAGTCCATACAGCACGATGATTACTACGCTGCTCCGCCTGATGTGGGCAGTTAAATGGCCAGTTTGCCCACACGTTTCTCACATCTAGCCATGCAGATAGCTTTGGTTTTATTGATGCAGGTTGTGAGCCATCCTGTGATTTCTGCTGCCACTCCAGGACATCAAGGTGAACGTGTGTTTTTCATGGTTTGGGCTCTTTATTTCCAATGAATTGAAATCTTAAATCATGAGCATGCAATGTTGTTTATACGAGTTCAATTCGAGAAGGCCCTTTCCTTTCCCTAAATAAATAACACCAACAAAACTACACATTTTAAAGGTGACCACAGATATTTGGTCCAAAGTGAGAAGGGTTTAAAAAATGTATGTAGAAGACACTCATTTAAAGGTCAGCCTCCTTTAGTTTAAAGCCTGGAGATCTCTAATGTAAACACAGAGCACTCAACGTGGTAACAAGGATCTTTTGGGATATTTCTCAGTGTTGTGTTCTCTTTCTGTCGTTGTTCATCCTTTTGTATCGCTGGTTCTCCTTCAACAAACGTCTGTTCCATTCTTTCTCTCCTTCACTTTGTTTCCTAGCCTCTTAGTCTCTCAGTCTCCTACGCTCTCTCTCTCTCTCTCTCGCTCTCTCTCTCTTTTTTTGGTCATTTTAGCTCGCTCGCTCGCCCGCCTCACGCGCCCTCTCTCCTGCTTCTCTTTACTGACCGAAAGCTTTAATTTCTCTTCCGCTTCATCGCGTTTGTCTGCCTGTCACGTATCCGATGTCGTACTGTAAAAACAGGATCATCTCCTCTGCTGTTGTTGCCCGAGGAGCTTTTGTAAAAGCTCGACACACACACACACACACACACACACACACACACACACACACACACACACACACACACACACAGCTGTTTGGACGTCTGTCTCGTTCAGTCTGATCACAACTGGATCATTTGCATCCGTTAAAAGGAAAAGTCAGCTGTTAAAAATACAACAGCCACTTTTTCCATTAAAAGTCAGATAAACACACACAGCTGAATGTGAAAGTAATTTCCCAGCAGCAGCAGGTCCAGGCTTGGTTACAGCGGTGTGTTCCGGTCCATGTCAGGGAACATACAATCTGCATGTTGTACCTTCTTAGTTTACATTACAACACAACATCGTGAATTTGCGTAAACCTACACGGCGACGTTCTTAGGCTGAGTGGCGTGTTGTGTGTCTGCATTTTAAGTTATCCCGGTGGATGTGTACTCTGTAAACAGCGGGCGTAAACACGCACGCCACTTGCTGTGTTATCGCGAGAAGAAAGCGACAGTTAAGTTTAGGAAACAAAGACCTGGTTGGGTTTAGCGAACATGATACAAAGGACACGATCCCTGGTCTCCTGGATGAACCCATCCATCTCCCTGACCAACCATTTCCCCCCTTTCATACTACTCGCAAGGTAATGTAAGTCAATGGAGGCCAAACGGCGTTGATAAACACGCTAAGAAGTGACGATGCGTCTTGATAACTTAACATGTCATACACACGCCATTTCATGAGATCAGTCTGTAAATTACACAAAGATATGTCCCAGACCCCCCCCCCCCCCCCCTACAAGTGGATTTAGTGATGATCATGATGCATTTTGTGTTGTCCACTTGGGATTTGATTGCCGAGATTTGACCCTTGTACGGTACTGGGGTCAAATTGACTTATTTCTATTGACCCAATTTTAAATTTTCCTACCTAAAAATCAATGGCCTTACCTTATTTTCTGTGATGAACATGCATTTCTGACTCAATTCAGAAAATTATCAAAGATATGATCCCTTACGTTTTTTCCATAGTGGATTTTTAACATGAATTATAACCTTATGACAAAAAAACGAATCACGCTTCCATTTTTCATTGTGTTCTAGTAGAAACTGATTGCATTTATATTTCATCTCAATTGTTTGAAATTGAGATAAAGACAATATTTGTGAATAGATTATGAAGTAAAGTTTGTTTTTAAAACCCCAAATAAGTCACAGGTCAAATTGAACCGAGAGGGTCCCGAAAGTCAAGACAACACAAAGGGTTAAAGCCAACTGTAGGTAATTATTTGTTAAAGTAGTTAAAGCTCCCTACCTGGTGGCAGATTTCGTGGACGACCACCATGGTCAGCTCCATCTGATAGGACGCCGACGACACTTCAGCGTCCAATAGGATCTTCTGCTCCACAAACACGCTCAGCCCCCAGTTCTCCATGGCGGCGTAGGGATGTTTGGGCACGGCCAACAAGTCTGAAAAGCACACACAAAACAACGCATTATGGCTTTTCAACACACACTGAATGGGTTCCTCCATTAATAACACCACCCCACCAGTCCAATTCATCCAGCGAGATTTAAATAAAAAGCTGACAGAATGACTGCTGGCATCAGAGCAGATCCCATTTTCGGTTAAAATTAAACTCATGAGTCATTTTAAAAACCTGCCAAATAATCCTTTTATGCCCACAACATGGATATATGGAGTCTTTAGATATAAGTCTACATTTATTTGAATGAGAGAGAGAGAGAGAGAGAGAGGGGGGGGGGGGCAGCAGAAAGAGAGATGAGGAAAGACATGGAGAAAGAAATGGAGTACAGAGGAGGAGATGAAAAGAAGGAAAAAAGGAGAAAGGAAACTTTGAATAACGTTGGAGGAGAAGCTGAGGACAACTTTACCTTTTATTAGAGGGGTAACTACATGTCAAACCTCAGTTAAAGTAACCTTGACGGACAAAGAATCAAGTGAAATAGTCCAGATGTGCTGGGTAAAGGATGCTGATAGCCAGGCTCTCATTGGCTAGCTGTTAGCCAATCAGAGTCAAACAGCTCAGCATGAATGGAGCGGAGTCTTCCTGCAGGCGTTCTACACCACGCTAGAATGGCTTGAAACTAGGTAACCAAGGACTGTTTTCCACAAAAAATGTTACAGAGTCTTAACATTACCACAAAGTAATGCAATACATGCAGCCGGGCACCTTTAAATACTATTCCAGAGATCAAAATGACATTTTGCGAATACATTTCTGTTGCCCAGAGGATAAATCCTTCAGATATTCATGTTCCCCTCAGGATGAATTGTAAGTGAAAATCGTCAGCGAGTCTCAGGAGAGTTTTTTCACAAATCCCTGGATTATCATCTAGTGAGCATGGTAACTTTATACCTGCTAAACATGCTAATGTTAGCAATTAGCTCACAGTGCCGTTAGTACCGCCTCACAGAGCTGCTAGCACGGCTGCAGACTCTCCGTGTTAGTAGTAGTAGACGTTAGCTTCTCAGATACTTTTGGCATGTTAGTTGTAGATAACATGTTCTAGGACATATTTTATCAGATGTGTTTGTGTGTCCACAGGCTTTCAAATCACTAAATATGTGTACATGTACAGATAGTGTCCCAGGTATACAAGCACCATGTTGATGGGACATTCAGAGCCTTTGTAATGTCCAAAAAGGGTCCCATGATGCTTTGAGTGATGCAGTAATTCGGTGTAATGTTGCCTGGAGTGAGCGAGTCAGCTGTGGGATGCACCTGAGCCCCGGTTTTGTTTTTTAGCCTAAAGTTGTTTAGAGAATCTACACCACAAAAAGTTGTGCTGCACCGTCTGCTGTTTCAACCCGTTCCCCAAAAAGTATCTTTACACAGTGCTGGTGGACGACGACACTTAGAGACTAGCTGGTGAACTCACCGTAACGGAGCATTTAGCAACTAAAAATAACTATTTCCTTCACAAGTTGGTAGAGACCAAAAGCAGAGCTAAAACAGGAGGATTAAAAAATAAATGTAGATAGATGTTTAAAGTAAAAAGGGAAAATAAAAAAGAGAAGGAGCAGGAAATTGGTTTCTATTTAAGCAAAGAAACTTGATTATAATAGAGAATAAGGGGGGGGGGGGTGAGAAAGGGAGCTTTCTCACTATAACAGAAGCCAGATTGTTTTTCACGTGAAAGGTGAAGAAGAAGAAAAGGAGAAGAAGAAGAGGCGTTTCTCTCCAGTAAAGGGGGGGGGGGGGGGGGGAAGAGTTCAGGTCCTCATTTAAATTTTAAATTACAATCTTTGGCATTTCCGCTGCAGGGACGTTCGTCGGCGTTGCAACAAGGCTATTCACTGGAGGTTTTCTTTTCTTTGGCTCAGTTTAATTCAAGTTTTCATTCTTTCAACTGAATTTTCATAAAGCACAGGAAACACATGAAGAAGAAGAGGAAAGAGAATATATATTCGTGAAAATTAGAGCTCACAGAGAGGACAAAATGGTGCCTTTATGATGGTTTAATGTTAGATATTGGCCAGGTCTTTCTATCTATTCTATCTTATCTATTGAACACAGATTTTCCTCAATCTGTTATTAATGAAACAAGCTGCAAAATTCTTGTTTTTCTTCTTCAAATTGTTTCTTTAAAAAAAAAAAGAAACTCCCGGCAACACTTCCGAGTCTCAGTTTGTACGTTTTAGTTGCTCCACATGTCTGTCTGTCTGAAACAGTCAATCATGACATCACTGCAGTCTGACAGCTGTCAATCATCACATGATTCGCGTAGTGAGGCATAACACACACACACACACACACACACAAAAGACGCACACTGCCAGTAAATGTAAAGTAGACACACAGACTCAGATGTTTTCACACACACACTTTTATTATAACTAGAATGCCAGAAACACTCCTGCTAGGAGAACGCAGCCGTGATTTTAGAAAAGAGGGTTGTGTCAACACACACACACACACACACACACACACACACACACACACACACACACACACACACACACACACACCAGCTTATCAGTCTATAAGCCATGTCTTAGCAACTCTGCCTTTCATTTCTTTTTCTATCCATTCTCCCGCTGTAATCATAGCCTGGCAACAGCTTACTTTGTGTGTGTGTATGTTTGTGTCTGTCTGTCTGTGTGTGTATGTATGTGTGTCTGTGTGTGTGTGTGTGTGTGTGTGTATGTATGTGTGTGTATGTACATGTGCTAGGCATTACATTCAAAACTTAAAACTTTCCAACAGCAACTACAGCAGTGGATTTCTACCACAGACACACGCAATGTGATGTCACAGTTAAACGTGCACCAAGTATTACATCATTGTTCCTGCTTGTTTAGCAGATATTATTTGGGAATTACAACTGCTGTAATTAGCTTTACTGCTGACACAACAAACCTCAATAAGCAGAGAAATAACCCAACTAGACTGGGAGTCTGCTGCATTACCAGTAAACACAGCGCACAGCTGAGTCTGATGGGAGTGTCTTTACTTCTGCAGGTTGTTGGTCATCAAACCAAAGTGTTGTTATTATTATTATTATTATTATTATTATTATTTTTATTATTATTATTATTATAATAATGTTAACCTGATGATGGTGCTAATTGAAAAGTCAGAGGATCGCCAAAGTTCTTACAATTGACTTCACGACAACATGAATTAGGGTATGAACCAAATTTCATGTCAATATATCTCACAGTTATGGAGACCTTGCACGCAAAAACAAAGCATGTCAGCCTTAATGTGACGCCGAAGGAAAAGTCAGAGGATCCCCGACGTCAGAAGGATTCATCGTCTCGGCGTCCTGGGTATCGGTACCAAATGTCACGGCAATCTATCTAAGCTGGAATATCTCGGTCTCTGCTCTGGTACGGCTGCAGGAGAGGGAAGAGAAACAGCAGTGGTCTGCCCTCAGTATAACCGGGTTTATTTTGTTTATTTTATTAATTCAGGACAATGCACATTGACGAACATGCACAACAGTACACGTAAATGAGCCAGATTGTAGCCCGAGAGCTAATTTCAATCTGCAGTCCAATAGGCAGGTTGGAGTAACAGTAAAAAAAGACATGGTATAGTAGCATTTAGTGTATAAATACAAGAAGAAACAAAAAGAAAAAACACGACAATTCATTAGTAAAAAAATGAAAACACAAGTTAGCTGTGATTACTTGTTTGGTGAGCTCTAAGCCGCAGCTTTACCCGACTCTTAAAGGAGGCCAAAGTGGGACGCTCCCTTATAGTTGGAGGAAGTGTTTCCCATAATGCACTGCCTTTAATAGATTATCCTGAGCATTATGACTGAATGAGGTTTTTCTAAAAGGAACCTCACAGTCCCCGTTTACAACGGCTCTGGTGATCCGAACTCCAGCAGTGGAGGTGGCGCCAGGTCATGGAGAACTTTATAAATTAAGCACAATGAAGAAAATTTACAATAACTATCAAAACTCAGTAAGTTGTATTTCTCTAAGATATTGCAATGATGATAAGAGAAAGTTTTTTTTAATCTAGAGTCTTAAGCGCCTTCTTGTACAGAAGCTCAACTGGTTTTAGGGTAGTAGTACCCGACATAGACCAGCTAGTGATGAGACAGTTATTAGGGTTAGGCCAGTTTTCCACGTATACGTGAGTGGGGAAGAAAGGGATGAATTATGGGTGCAGGTCTACCGCCGGTCCTGTAGGTGGCGGTCTTCCAACTACATGGTCGGTATAAGGTTTGTTTTTAGTTTCGATTGACCTAGCTATGTTAACCCTTGTGTTGTCGTCACCTTCGGGACCCTGTCATATCCCTCGGTGAAAATAACCCAAGACTTATTTGGGGTTTTAATAAACATGTAATTTCAAACAATTGAGAAAACATACTGTATATGTGTTTAGGGAATGCAATCAGTGTCTACTAGCACACAATTAAAAATGGAAGTGTGATTCATTTTTTTTCATAAGGTTATAATTCATATTAAAATCCACTATGTGATCATTCTTATCTTGGAAAAAGTGGTCATATCCAGAATATTTTTTCTGAATTGAGTCAGGAATACATGTTTATCACAGAAATTAAGGTAAGGCCGGTGATTTTTAGGGAGAAAATAATGTAACTTGGACCAATTTTCTTCTTGTAAAAATTGGAAATGGGTCAATTTGACCCGAATACGTTACAAGGGTTAAAATTACACTGAAAATTTGTAAAATGTAACCATATAATTTTTCTTTCACACATTTTATCACAGTGTAGGAGAGTCCAGTTCTCTCGCCAGATGCATGACAACTTTGCTTGGCTCATAATCTGTAACGTTAAGGCTCGTTCCCTCACTTCTTTACCGAGACACAACCCCGAAAAAGTTGAGCCAACTCCCGTTGTCCGCGGCTTGGCCGGGATAGAAACAGATGGACCGGAGGATCCAAGCACCGCTGTTCTGTGTTGTTGTATCATACACACAACAGTAACAGTATGACGGTCACAGGGATGACGGATTATTTTGGGGTCTAAAACCAATCCAGCGGAGTAAAGAGGGTCGGGACAAAGAGCATGCATGGACGTCTTCTTACTCTGATTAAGTTGTATACATGCAATCCCTCGGTTTCCAAAGGAAATCTCGAGGTCTGTTGACCCCGTCATGAGAACTCAGATTTTAACCATGGTGAGGTGTGTACACGGCGTTTGAGAAACAGAAGTATTGCTTTAATCCAAAAACAATTGCTTGTCAACACACTAAGCGAGGATGAAATCTAACAGTAACACTGGATGCTATACATGCTGCACCGTTTCCTGTGAATCTCCCCCCCCCCCCCCCCCCCCCCCCCCCCCCATGCAGTGCGGGAATGGCGGCCTCCGCCACAAGCAAAGGAAACCACAGACTAGGGATGTAGTTAATGAACGTGATGAATATCTCATCTCGGAAAACGGAGCTTTACTGGCCGATGGTCCCAATTTACCCCCGTCAAACCAGAGGGTTAAGACAATAACAGGGAGACACACACAGAGAAAGAGAGAAAGAGAGAGGGAGAGAGAGAGAGAGAGAGAGAGAGAGACGGTGTCTAGTTGCCTGGAGACACACAAACAGCTGCTGCAGACAGAAAACACTCAACACACACACACTGGGTTTCGGAGTTTTGTCCCAGTTTTCCAGCTGCTGATGAAGAAGTGCAAAAAACAAACAAGAAAAAGACACACACACCCACCCACACACACATTATAAAGACAGTGTGTGAGCTTATAAATACACTGAAGAAATGAATCTGCTCCCTAATCGAGCAAGAGCGAGTGAGAGAGCGAGAGAGAGAGCAAGTGAGAGAGCGAGTGAGAGAGCAAGAGAGAGAGCGAGTAAGAGAGCGAGTGAGAGAGCGAGTGAGAGAGCGAGTGAGAGAGCAAGAGAGAGAGCGAGAGAGAGAGCGAGTGAGAGAGCGAGAGAGAGAGCGAGAGCGAAAGAGAGACAGAGCAAGAAAACTTAGGAGAATCTACCTCGCTCGCCCTGCTAGTCTATATTAATCATCCCTGCTAGAAGGAGTATTAACATATTGTATTTTAATAACAGTAGTTCTACAACAGCATCAACAGTTCCACCCACTGAGTCCTGCTTTGTGACTGAAGTTTGTCTGCCACCTTCCCCAAATGTGCAGCTCCAACCAGTTAAACAAAATGAAATACCATATGCTTTGTCTGCTTGAACAGCAGGAATGTAAATTAATGTAGATGCTTGTTTTTAACCCATTTGTTGTCTTCCCGTCTTCCCGTTTCAACACTATTATTGCGTTCTTTGACATTTTTTGTCACTTTTTTAATGTGGTGGATGCTTTTTTGATGTCAAAAAGTTTTGATTTTCAAAGTTATTTGATATTTCGAATATGCTGACATTCACAGTGCTTATTTTGAAAGCCCATTTTCTGTGATTAAAAAAAAAACTGAAAACGGGTCAAATTTGACCCAAGGACAACATGAGGGTTAACAAACTGATCTGGCTTTGAATTTAAAAACAAATGACAAGATCTGGAATATGTAAAAGTTGATTTACGTGCTTTACGTAGGATTTGACATATTTTGAGTGTCAAGCTGCCCATCGCTGATCCATCATCCGACCGGCAGCTGTCAAGAGTGACAGCGAAAAAAAGCTCTGTGTTGACATGTGAGTCCATTCTAGTAGTTTATAGGGACAGCGTGTAGGACAGAGACAAAGTGTCCTCTGTAGGAACAAGCAACCCATTCATCAACAGCTCTCCTCTTCAAAACATGAGCAGTGGCATTAGGGATGAGCGATATGATCTATTTTGCAGATAGTGAGATGTTTTTTTACAGTGTGTTCAGGGGACAGACAGCTAGCCGATAGTGGGATGTTTTTTACAGTGTGTTCAGGGGACAGGCAGCTAGCAGATAGTGAGATGTTTTTTTACAGTGTGTTCAGGGGACA
>NC_048429.1:1585606-1595949 GCF_013103735.1 Etheostoma cragini
GTGTTCAGGGGACAGGGAGCTAGCAGATAGTGAGATGTTTTTTACAGTGTGTTCAGGGGACAGGCAGCTAGCAGATAGAGAGATGTTTCCTGTATGTGACAAATGTAGCCAAAAAACTAGTTAAATGAGAACAATTCTTGAAATTTAATCATGTTATATTCCATTTTGCACACATTTGATTTATTATGAACTTCTATCAGTCACACAATAATACAAAAAACATCGTATTATCGTAATAATGATGTTAATCATGTTGTCCAGGTGAACAGGTGTTTTCCTCTTCATTCATGGTTCCAGAGACTCGTGCTGTGCTCCGCAATAAACAGGACGAGTTTTGGGAGTTTCACGATCAAAAATAGGAACAGAATCGTCTGTTTGGCCGGTCCGAGTGGACATCAGAGCCCTTCAGTTTATGTCCTCCTCTGATCCTCTATTTTGCATTAGGGCTGGACAATATGAAGATGTATACCATCAAAACAAAAATGTCCCCTATGTACAGTATATTGTTCTATTTTGTTCATATTGATAACAGCTGAACTACGTTACATTGACTTCATTTGGACTTTCCATTTGGATCCTTCACGTTATGTTCATTTTTCAAAAAAGTTACATGTAAATCAGGAAATACCACTTTCTATTTGTCAAGTATTTAATTCACACAGGAATTCTTATCTGTATTGAGATATGAAACAACCTATATTTAGGGCTGGACATCGACCTAATTGCCCACATAGTATTGAGTATTGAAATATGCCGTTCAATTCCAAATTTCAATATCTCATCAGCTTCAGTGAGCCAAATCCAACAACGCTTGTGAACGGCTGTCTAACATTAGACGTCCTACAGGCATGCAGGGAAAAAACCTGTGTGTGTGTGTGTGTGTGTGTGTGTGTGTGTGTGTGTGTGTGTGTGTGTGTGTGTGTCGTATTGTATTGTATGGCTTGACTACAGTGTGTGCCGCACAGGTGTAACGGGGCTTCGCCAAAGTTCACCAAAGTGCAACCTCAATGAAAGAAAGTGTGTCTGGATTTACATATTCCCCGCGAGCGACTTCACAGATCAATGCCAGTCCAATTGAAATGAATTGATTGCGCCATTTTAAACCGGGATGATGAGCGTTAAACGCCGCGCCAACCACCGATCGGCTCCGGCCCCTCTGACTGGTTCAGACTCATCTGAGAAGAGTAGCCTACACGGGCACGGCTCGCTAATCACAGCCGGGAGGAGGGCAAGCGTGACAGACAGTTTAACTGGCAGCTCGGGTAATGCATCATGAAATAAATGAGTTACCGTGGAAACAGAATTCCAAAGCTGTGACACGCTTCATCCACAGCATCCAATCACGTGCCAGCCCTCCGCTCCCAGGCTGAACGTGATAGGCTGACAGCTCATTATCTGCGTGACTGAGGCTCAGGCAGCAGAACTGATTGGCTGGCTGCCTGGCTGCCTGGCTGGCTGGCTGGCTGGCTGGATGGGGGGGGGGGATGTGATTGGTTTAACTTAAGGGGGAAATGCAAATCAGGCTGCTTGGTATAAGGTGGAATATGCAAATTAAACATTATACTCAAATGAATAGGTTCATTTTACTGAAGAATGAAGCTTCAGGTGCACACGAAATACAACCTAAATTAGATTCTCTGTCTCCACTCTCACACGGTATGCCTGAATATGCCTGTAATGTCTCTCTGATTACTATGAATCTCTAATTATTATGAAGAATAACTCTCTCTAAAAGGCAAACACTAACATCCATCTTGGGTGTAAAGGTGAGTTAACTAACCCTGATGACATCACAGTGATGTCATCATCTTAGCTCGGGCTTGAGTAAAAACTGGAGTCGTTACAAAATTGGTGTGCCGTTTTTAAATATGTAAACATTTACCACTCCAACAAAAATATGAGTTGCATTGTGGGAAGTGTAGGATTAGTTGTCGTGTTTGAAACCTGACCCATACTTAGGGACTAGAGGTTTAAAGACCACTTTGGCCTGTAGCTGCCTGATTTTGAGTCCCCCAAACTTTATGAAAGGGCGATACTAAATCGCTAGCACCTCGTTTATAGCCCCGGAAAACCAAAAATAAAGTATTTATGTGATATATCCAGCAAGACAAGCAATCATCAAGGTGAAGATATACAGAAATTACTCATTTGACATAAATTTAGGATGCGTCGGCAATGACATTTCAATAAATTGTGAAGCTCTACAAACACTTGATGCTTTAATAGTGCGCCACCGTTTTTCTTTGACGATTGGTATTTTTGAGTTTGAACATCCAAATATCACTTCTTTCAGCACGTTTTAAAGCTCTGAAAACTATTGACCAATGCAACCCTTTCTCACATATGTACATGCGCGTTGTATGGTAATATGGTCATTATGGGAGATGCAAACTTGGTAATCATGGTTAACAAGTATCTGGGAACAGATTGACAGGGAATCCCACCACTGCTAATGCGACATGCAGCCACGTATGTCTCTACCTACTGCAGCCTGTTCATTCTCCACCTTAACGCCCGGGTTCCTCTGGAGGGTTTACAGAGAAGCTTCCAAAGTGGCAGCATCCTTCTGCTGTGTTTGACAAGTCAGTGACACACTGAAGCAACTACTCCTGCACTAATTGGCTGCATTAGACAACATAGCAGCACTGTGCTATCTGGTGTGTGTGTGTGTGTGTGTGTGTGTGTGTGTGTGTGTGTGTGTGTGTGAGAGAGTGTTTTACATTGCTTTTGTTTAGCTGCTGATTTGAGTGAATCATGATAAACATGATACTATCACAGCGGCTATAGGTGCTTCAGTTTCAGAAGAACAGACTATCATGGCTGGCTGTTGTGCTGCCTGTCTTGTTAGTGTGTGTGTGTGTGTGTGTGTGTGTGTGTGTGTGTGTCTGTGTGTGTCTGTGTGTGTGTGTGTGTGTCTGTCGAGACAACCCTCTTTTCTAAAAACACTGCTAATTTGCTTTGCCAAATTTGTTTTTTAGGGGGGAAATTACTGTTTGGATTCGCTCACTGGCACGTCCCAGAAAACATTCATCACATTCATATTTAGCAACTTCTCCTCTCACAATTCATGTGCAATTCCAGAGTTTTCTGCACCTGCAAAAAATGTCAGACTTTTAGGCAGAAGACAGTTAAGAAAAGTAGACTGAAAAAGATTTTCCATCTTTCCCAAAAAACACTATCTTTCCCTAAAACACCATCTTTCCCTGACCTCCTGTGCTTTGACTCGTCTGAACAGACACCATGAAAATGTCAAGTGCAAAACCACGAGCAGCGTTGCATCATCTGACGTGCGGCCAGAGCACACAACGGACAGCAGTGCACGCCGAGGAAGCCCACACACACTGGGATGGATACGCCAATCAAAAACTGCAGCTTTCTGAGACAATGCTGGACATAAAGACAGCGGAATATCAAAACAAGTTGGCTCGACTTGGGATGTCAAGTCCAAGGTTGTGGTGGTAAAAAGAAAAGATGGTGAGCTCTACATCCGCTCAGATACTATATCCTTCACTAGGGCCTTGATGGAAGGAAGGATGGATGATTTTATGATGTAAAAGGATGTCATGTCAAAGCATTATGTTTCCTACAAACGTGGGCTGAGGCCTGATGGTGGTTCCTCTCTGTGGAGGGAAAGACCAGCTGAAAGTTTAATGAAGAACTCGCAGTCTTAATGGAATTTATTTTTGTTGCTAGCATTTCACAATTCAAGGCAGGTCACACACACACACACACAGTTCAATTCACCATTCACTATTAAACAATGCATTCTCACTCCGAGCTTTTCAAAAAGGCAACGCTTGGTCAAGTTTGTCTTTGGCATTTGTTACCGACGCAGATAGTCGCCTTTAGCGCCTAGCCCTTTAGCACCTAGCCCTTTAGCGCCTAGCCCTCTGACGGTGTACTTGGACGCTCTGGATCGGGACTCTCTGCATCACTTTTTGACACACTGGGTCTGGACGTACGTCTAAGTGTCACGCGGCACAAGAATGAGAGAGTTAGGTTTAGGAGAAGATGGTGGATGGGGTTACAGAATGTGCGTTTCAGTGACAGGCGAGGCAGGGACGGGACATGGACCCTGGTCTCCTGGTTGAAAGTTCTCTGTTGTTTGACCCATCCAACACCCCCACTAACATCCTTTCTGCCTTTTTGGTCTTTTCGTCCTTGCTAAACGGTGGTTTCTGCGTTGGTATGTGACGCCGAGAGCCAGTGAGAAAGGGTTGGCACCTGAAAAAAATGGGCAAATTGCACCGAGCTGCGGAACCAAATGGGTGTGTCTGTACTGATATGTCTGTTATGAACCGGACCTTGAGACGTGGGGAGATGGAGTTGCAAGTGATGCACAGTTCCTGGTGCTATCAGCCACTGCAATCCATCTGACTTTTGTCTGTGTTTCCCTGCTTCCTCCCTCCCTCTCTCCAGTCAAGCTCCACTTGTCCATCAATTATCTTTAGCTCGTTCAGATAAGAGCTGCTCCATATTCAACAGACACAAGAAGAGAGTACAGGGGAGAGTCTCTGAATGTTAAAACGCCTTCACAGCCATCAGACAACCTGCAGCACAGACAGACAGACAGACAGACAGACAGAGAGACAGACAGACAGACAGACAGACAGACAGACAGAGAGAGAGAGAGAGAGAGAGAGAGAGAGAGAGAGAGAGAGAGAGACCAACCTAGAGCATGCAAATAAACAGTAAGTGCTGCTGCAGACTGACATGTTCATTACACCCTATAATATGGAAGTGCTGTACGGAATAAATTACACGGTGATGGTTCAGCTATTCTTACAAGTGGAGCTTAAACTGTAGAGTTTGTCCTGAGGGTGATGTTAAAGGAAAGACAATGAGGTTGTTAAATATTATCAAAAGGGTTTAACTTCGGGGGAGGAGGAATGTCCTCAACACATGTCAACAGAATATTCCTAATAGAGTTTGACATTGTGTAAGTACGTGGACACCCTGTGTGTGACAGAAATAGTGGTGAAAACCTATATTTTTGTAGCGGAAAAGGTTAAAGGGCTAAAGCCGTGGTTATGTTGCATTTGTACTCGGGAGTCGGATTTCCGAGCTCAGACCTCGGACAACATGGCAGTACCCCAAGCTCCAAATCCAACATGGCTGCTCCGTGCATCAACAGTGGTGAAAGCTGTAGTAAAGTACCGTTATTAGTCTTATTTGTCTCACTAAATCAGTCGTACACACGTCCTTTCCTACTTCTGTGGACATGTTGTTACGCTGTTTTTGTGCCTACAAACAGCGTAATGCGTTGTCATCAACTATTAATGCTATCACTGGCTAGCCTGACTCGAGCTAACCCTAAAATTAAAATTCAGACTTGTAAATGGAACGCATTCAACTCTGTGTGAAGTCATTCGCAGCTCCGGCTTCTGAATTCTGAGGTAAAAAGGATCGCACTAGTACACTACGTCTTCTCAATTCGACAATTCAATTCAGTCATCCAATCACGGCAGGACGCAGAGGTGGTGTCAGGTTCGGAACAATTCAACTCACTAAATAATGACGGTAAAGGCAAAAAAACGAGACTTAGACGGTAGTGAGCAGTTTATAGACTTTTGCCAACAAAAAGGGAAGAAAAGCTAAGAAGAACCTTTCACCAGCATTGCTCTTAGGATCTTCGAAATCCTCTCTGTAGCTCAGCCTTTTTATTTTACACACACACACACACACACACACACACACACACACACACACACACACACACACACACACACACACACACACACAGGGATACATTGGACGGTGGTTATCTTATTATGTCTACGCTAAAGGTGTCAGTTCAGAGTGCAGCCAGTTTGTGCAACGTGTACTTTGAATGTCCTCGAAACTAAGACATTTACCACCTCTGTGTTAAAAGGCAGTAACTAGAAAAACACAGTTTGTCAAATGTACATATAATATGAATGAAAGTTATACTACTTAAGAAACTACTTTAAGAAATAAGGAATACAAGACTTTATCAAAATGAATTCTCTATCAGGGGTGGTCTGGCTGCACTGAGTTTGGGTTTCAGTGAGGTGTGGACAGCTTGTCAAATGTAGGTCCACACCGGAGCTGCTTCCTGTTCTCAAGCATGAGCAAAAGAAAGAGATCTCAGGGAAACTGAGACCTGCTTTCCACCACTCCCATTAAATCATTCATAAACTAATTTTTCTTACTAAGGCATTAGTGTTTAAGAAGCCTTGCTGTGTTGTTTGTTCAGTAACATCTAGTGTGTATCTATGCGGTGTGTCTGTAATGGTAACGGCACTGGCAGCATCACGAGGGTTGGCCCAAGCTACATTTCCCACATTGTCAAACAAAGTCCTATCATCTTATCTGTCCTACAGCACTGGGGTGCACTGGGGTGCTGTAGGACATTACTGTGGTGGCTGTCTCCGCTGCTCCCCCCCATACACTGTCAAAAATAATGGACGTAGCATCTGTGATGTCACCCATTGGTCCGTGCCTTTTTTAAAGCCTCCAGTTTGGCAATTTGGCGGCGGCCATCTTGGTCTTTTGAAACCGGACGTGATAAATTTTGGACGCGAGTGTGAAGCTTGGAAGGAGGAGGCGGCCATGCCAGTGTTGTTTACGGATGCAATGGTGCTGTGCTAAGCTAACCGCTAAAGAGGGAAATTGGCTGACTTTCAACCCTTCTGAAGCGAGTCATCCACTGGAGACTTCATGATTTACAAAATATGAGGAAATTGTAACAAAATAGAGCCAAATAACGTAAATAATGCGTGTTTTGTTCACCTAAGTTCCATTTCAAATGCTGGAAACAACAAACATTTGCAACTTTTGCTTGATACAACTAACATTTAACTTGTTTTGGCACATGAATTGTGCTTCATTGATCCTGTGCCTGCTTTCAGCGACTAAATGTAGGAGAATCAATGCATGCACTCTGCTTATTATTATACCAGTCAGACCTGTCGGATTTCTTTCTACAGTTGGTCTGACGGTCTAAATGATCGAACTTGTTTCAGCTCGGTGACAAGAGGCAGCAGCTCCGTTTCCAAAAAGCGAAGCTTCTGCATGAAAAGACTGCAAAAACACACTAATAAGGGTGTGGGCTGAGTGAGTAGTGAACGTGTCCTTTATCCGACAACGAGCCCAGACAGCTACAGACTACAAGAGGTGTGCACACACACACAGACACACACACACACACACACACACACACAGACACACACACACACACACACACACACACACAGACACAAACACACAGATGTGATGGTGAAGCTGTTGAGCCGTCAGCCCTGACACAAACAAACTGTCTCGCTGCACAAGTGGAAAAACTATCTGTTTGCAGAGGAGACTCAGAGGACAGTGACCATCAGATTGCCTCGGGGCCGGCTGATTGGCTTGGCTAACTGCCAGCCGCAGCCAATCAGAGGCCTTTGATTTTCCCCTGCAGCGATAAAAGCAAAAAAAAAAAACTGTTTTACAGCCGAGCGGCGACGACCTTTAAACTAAAGTATCATAACGCACCTGGAAACGTTTGATTAGAGATGATAAATTAGCTGGTTGGTCTCATTAGCTGCCCGCTCCGGTGGAACTGTTATTTTTAGAAGTTCTGTTGTAGGACGTGATACTGCAGCGACTTCCTGTTCACACTGCAGACCGGTTTCTGATTGGACGACGAGAGACATATCTATCTTTATGTGATCTGTGAAGCATTTTGGAACTGCAATCAGAACACTCAAATATTACATGTTTGGATGTGGTGGGTGTGTGGTCTCTGTGTGTGGTCTCTGTGTGTGTGTGTGTGTGTGTGTAAGTGTGCGTATGTGCATAACGGAAAAGCGGTTCAGATGTTTGTTGGGTGACCATAGAGATGTTTTTATGTTTTTAATCTATATTTTTCTGCTTTGTATTCATTACCTTTGCCGCCTACCAGAGTATGATATCTGAACTTCTAGCAGCACAACAGAGTGATGAGGAGGTAAAATATTACTTCGGCTTTTAAATTTTTGCACAGATTTCAAGCACATTTCCAGAGCATTTACCATCTTATGTTAGCATGCTAACGTGCCTGCTAATTAGCGGTAAACGAGGCGTACAGCTGAAGTAGATAGCAATGTCATTATAGGATTGCTATTAGTTCTGGTGGAAGAAAATGCCAATTAATGCGTTCCTTTATGCAAATATTAGTTTTTCAAGCTGTTAAACCATCGCAGATTGAGAGGGAGGAACGAGACATCATTAAATGACTGTCAGTCAAATGATTCATGATTTATTAGCAAGGCTACGTCTGTTGTCATTTAACTTTGTTTTGAATTTTTCTTTTATCGATACACAAACGTCAGACGAGCAAATTGAAAACATGCACAAAAAACATGGATGAAAACGCACTCATTTATACCATTTATGGAAATTCTTTATCCTCAGTGTCTGTGGTTTCTTGTAATTGTCTCTCACTTTTTAAATGGGTATACAGTAAAATGTAAATGAGGACGGCCATTCGGAGGCAGGAAGTGCAGTGAGGACACCCAAGGCGGCAGTTTGAGGACTATTATCTTTAAAGCTCTCCGCGGGCTCGGAGCAGATGACTCGACAGAGGAGCTCGTGTCGCTCGACAGTCATTATCACCGGCAGACAGCTGTCAATTTACTGCCCTCACTTAACAAGAAAATGAACTATGATGTTCCCCGGTGTGGTTGGCGTGCTCACACCGAGCGGAGAAGTTGAATGTTTACACATTTGGAGCATATGAACGCTGCTTCCATCACGTCGGATCTCCGCCTGACGGTGACGAGTCACCCGATGAGGTTGTTAGCGACGGATGATCCCGTCGCCGTCTCCGTCGGCAGAGTGAATCTCATTAACCGGCAGATGGGCTGTTCGTATTACATCTTTACGCTTTTCACTCTCATTTCTCCATCTGCTTTTGTTTTTATCGGCCCATTTTCTTTTTTTTACTTCTGTCTTTTCATTCCCGTCTTCTGTCTGTCGTCGCCTTCTGTTCTTTTCTCTTCACATTTTGTCACGCAAATCACTCGTTCGCTCCGCCATCTGTTTCCTGCGCCGCGCTCTCTGCTCCGCCGACTGCCTGCCTGCGATTCGGCTGACCCAGCATCACTTTGTGTGGTTTAAGCATCCGATTGGCCCAGTGTAAACTCAGCATTAAGCTGGTGTTGTGAGTGCGTGAGGTGTTGACAGTGTACTGACTGCACATCTGCAGAGTTCTGGCTCAGAGCAGTTTGGGTGAGATCCGGGAAGGTACCTACGATTGGTCCATAATTGCACCAAAGCTCGGCACACAGAGGGTGTCACAGCTCCTTTAGCGAACATCTACTCACAAAGTTCTGCAGAGTCTCCAGAGAACTGTACAGAGCTCCGGTCCGGTCTGGGTTCCTTGACCCTTATATCATCCTCACTTTCTCCACTTGTTCACGTTATTTAGCCAACAAAGCTGTTTTGGGGAGAATAATAATTACAATTAACCCTTGTGTTGTCTAACCTGTAAAATACAGAGAAAGTCAGAGAAAGTCAGATAACTAATACAGAGAAAGTCAGAGATAGTCAGATAATTAATACAGAGAAAGTCAGAGATAGTCAGATAATTAATACAGAGAAAGTCAGAGATAGTCATATAATTAATACAGAGAAAGTCAGATAATTAATACAGAGAAAGTCAGAGATAGTCATACTTTCTCCAAAATTTGTTGTCACTGTTTGACGTTTTCTAACTTTTCCCAAAGTTTTATCACTTTTTACAATGTCTTTGTCGATTTTGACCTGCGTTTTTGTTTTTTCTTACATTTCTGTCACTTTTTTCCGTGTTCTTAAATAATATTTTTCCTAAAATGCCTTGAAATTAAAAAGACCCAAATTCCATGAAAATAGTGAACTAATCAGTTATTTTACTTGTGAGGAGCGTTGTATGGAACCATCCACGTTATTAATTTTTTTACAATCTGGTTGAAGCAAACCCAAATTTCTGATTTAGAAACCTTTTGAAAGGGGGTCAAACTATACCCCGAGGACAACGGGAGGGTTAATTAATCACTCTGGGCTGAGATTTCCTAGTAACCTTACCAAAAAGGCTCAGGATGCTGAAAATGTTGGAATACTACAATAATCGCTGGTTGATTTAGGACACAAAGATAATTTATTGAATTAATCAAATATGAACATATATGTCAGTGGCTTGTTGATCTTTACAGTGTTAGCTTATTGGACTTTAACTTATCATTGCATTTAGAATAATGAGCTCAGCTGTCCTCAATTTAGGTAATCCTGTACATCCCATTTCCTGCATCTACTGTGTGTGTGTGTGTGTGTGTGTGTGTGTGTGTGTGTGTGTGTGTGTGTGTGTGTGTGTGTGTGTGTGTGTG
>NC_048429.1:1596049-1597804 GCF_013103735.1 Etheostoma cragini
GATTCAACCGGCATATTTATTTATTTATCTTTAAGTGTATTCAATCACATTTAATCCTTAAATTGTACATATTGAGGGCATCGTTTTATACTCTGAGCTGTAAGTTGACTCTACTCATTGTTCAAACGGCACATTTAAAGTGTAATTTCAGGAACTTAAGGTAATTAAATATTTAATTAAAGATAATGCAATACTTACCTGGATAAGTGTATTAAATCCAAGCTAATCCATAAGTGTACAGCAAGGAAAACAACCAATAATAATAATAATAATAATTTAATAGTCCAAGCTGGATGTTGACTTTACTCACGCTTCAAAACGGCAGATTTTCGTTGGAAGTTTGGAGTCAGAAATACCACCAAATATATATACCACCAAATATATATACCACCAAATATATATACCACCAAGTATATATACCAACCAAATATATCAGCGTTGTTTTGTGAAGATATTTTCAGTCTACACACAAATTTAACATAATTGGAGAAATCCCAATCACGTAAAAGTGGAAAGGTGAGCTACAGTTGTATTTCATTTTTTTTAATCTCTTATATAATATACTCCGAAATGTTATTATTCATGAGAAATAATGCATAATTATTATTTTTTAATCACTTCCAAAACTCGTGTTTACTTTGCTTCCAGGTGTTTTTTGGGGTGAGAGATCCCAAATTCATGCTTACTTTAAATGTTAAGTATTTAATTAACTTTAACTGGTGGAAATATGAGTGAGAGCAGAAATGAAAGAGTTAAATAAGAAAACACAACAAAGCCAAATTACATTTTGAGTTTAATTACTGGTGTGTGTGTGTGTGTGTGTGTGTGTGTGTGTGTGTGTGTGTGTGTGTGTTAATTAATCATCTGTATTAGCTCTCTCCGTCTCCCTGCAGTGTTTTTGTTTGAAGTGGATAATTTATTACTTCAGAAGCTGTTTGCACATAATAAGAATATAAGAAACCGAACATCATGACATGATTCTGTCTACCTGCGTCTGTCTCTCTGTTCGTCTGTCTCTCTGTCTGGCTGTCTGTCTCTCTGTTCCCTTGTCTGTCTCTCTGTTAGTCTGTCTCTGTTCGTCTGTCTCTCTGTCTGGTTGTCTGTCTCTGGTCGCCTGTCTCTCTGTTCCCTTGTCTGTCTCTCTGTTAGTCTGTCTCTGTTCGTCTGTCCCTCTGTTCGTCTGTCTCTCTGTTCGTCTGTCTCTCTGTCTGGTTGTCTGTCCCTCTGTTCGTCTGTCTCTCTGTCCGCATGTCTGTCTCTTTGTCTGTCCCTCTGTTTGTCTGTCTCTCTGTCCGCATGTCTGTCTCTTCGTCTGGCCCTGTTTGTCTCACTGTTAGTCTGTCCCTCTGTTTGGTTGTCTCTCTGTTCGTCTGTCTCTCTGTTTGCTTGTCTGTCTCTTCGTCTGTCTCTGTTTGTCTCTCACCCTTTGTCTGTCTCTCTGTTCATCTGTCTCTCTCTACGTCTCTCTCTTCGCCTGTCTCTCTCTCTGTTCGTCTGTCTCTCTCTCTGTTCGTCTGTCTCTCTCTACGTCTCTCTCTTCGCCTGTCTCTCTCTCTCTTCGTCTGTCTCTCTCTCTGTTCGTCTGTCTCTCTCTACGTCTCTCTCTCTCTGTCTGTCTCTCTCTACGTCTCTCTCTGTTTGTCTGTCTCTCTCCACGTCTCTCTCTCTGTTCGTCTGTCTCTCTCTACGTCTCTCTCGGTTTGTCTGTCTCTCTCTACGTCTCTCTCTGTTTGTCTGTCTCTCTGTTTGTCTCTC
>NC_048429.1:1597904-1609199 GCF_013103735.1 Etheostoma cragini
CACACACACACACACACACACACACACACACACACACACACACACACACACACACACACACACACACACACCCCTTAACACTGGACTCAACACTGACACTTGATGATAATTTCTCGTCTTTTTCGTCTTTATGTGACATTATTTATTATTACTGTTATTTTGTTGTCGTTATTCTGTCGTTTTTAGCTATTATTTATTTATTTTTTGTCGTTGTTAATACTGCTGCAGGAATTTTCAATTTCCTTGCGGGAGTCATCCCAAAAGTCTTAATAAAGAGAAGTCTAAGTCTCTAAGTCTTGTTGGGGGATCAGGTCTGACTCACAGTCGGGGCTCCAGGTCATCCTGGAGGTGTTGCTGGGGTTGAGGTCAAGTTCTTCCACACCAAACTGGGAAAGTTACGTCTTTATGGAGCTGGATTAGTGAACTCACATTCATTTCATATCTGTAAATCACAATTTAATTAGACATGACTTTTTCACAAGCAATTACCAAGCGATAGGTTTTGAGACGACACCTCGACACCCCATACTACAACTTCTCATTAACGTCTCAATTAATAAAAACCAAAGCACTTTGTGAGCATCTAGCTCTTGTTCCTGTGCCATTTCAACACACTTACTGTCAGCTGCTTATGACAAAACATCTCCCAAAATCTAATGTTATCACCAACATCTAGCTAACCTTTGTAGTTTGGTAACGGTCACCTCGCTCTCAGCTGACGGACGCCAGAGATCGGATATCAAAGTTTTGCTGTCACACAGCAAGTTTCCCCCGTCGTTTGCCCGTAAAGAACATTTTGAATCTCAAAGAGAGAGAGAGAAAGCAGATGGATGCAGAGATGGGGAAAGAAAGAGTGGGAGAGATGTTACCATGGCAACAGATGCTGGGTCACCAAGGCAGCGAGAGGCCAGCAAACTCTACCCTGGATTGTGTGTGTGTGTGTGTGTGTGTGTGTGTCAGTGTGTGTGTGACCTTGGATCTGATGCAAGAGAGTGTTTGAGCCAACAAGCTGGCAACCAACCAACTGGCACACACACACACACACACACACACACACACCCCTGCCTACAGGAATTACTCCGGTTGTCGTGGTAACTGATCTGTGGACCTGCAGAGTTGCGATTCAGCTCTGCAGGACACGACCGCATCGCCGTGCAGCAGGAAGCGTACTAATGGTAGAGAGGCTTGTTTGGCGGCTGTAGTTTGGTTGGAAGAAACTAGTTCCTCCATTAAAACTGCTCCCAACCAGGTCTGTGGATTATCTCCAGTAACCGGGACATGATTTCGGGAAAGAGAAATTGCTGTTAAGTTTATCAAATGTAGCCTGTTTCTGTCTCTTTGAGCACAACAAGCTGAGGACATTACATTGGAGAGACGAGATCTCTCGGGCCGATATCTCCAGCACTGGGAAACTCACACCCAAACTACGTAGATCAATGTTTCCCGAACTTAGGCTCGGGACCCAAAATGGGTCGTAGCCCCGTTTTATTGGGTCGCCAATTGGCAGAAAACAGACTAAATGCTCAGCATGACCTCAGAAGGACACTTTCAAAAACGGAACCTAGACTAGATCAGCTGGTTGATATCTTCAACCAGACACACACATCTCATTAAATTCAAGTCTGCATTATTTAAACAAATGTTGGTGTCGGTACTGAGGGATGATGGGAGGGGACAGAGACCCAGGAAGGAGAACAGAGACCTTTTCTGTTTTTGTTTACTTTTATAATGGAATAAATATACTTCATATACATTTAAATTCATGGTTTGTTCCGTCTTGTGTCCACAGTTTAAAAATGTAGATGTTACAATGATTCATGGTGTATTTTTGTAAATTCAGGTCCCGGGGAGACACAGAGTTTCTCTTTTGGGTCTTGAGCTGAAGAAGTTTGGGAACCACTGGTGTAGATTAATTAGTAGCACTACAAGTAAGGGGTAGGACAGACATGTACCTCTGATTTTTTGGGGTGAAATGTTCCTTTTAAGGCACACAGCCTCATTTTCCTCCCAGCACGCTGGTGTTTGAGGTTTTTGAAACTTCAGAGCCGACGTCCACCAATGAAATGTTTTAAAAGTTTTGTTTTGAGCCCCAGGAAGCCTCATTACTGCCGAGACAGAAGGGTTCACTCAGACAATCGATCAATACTTCAATCGATCAGTGTTTCCTCAGGTGAACCGGTGTCTGGGTTACTTACAGTTCATCTCTTGGGACCATGTTGATCTCCGTATCTCCTCAACTGTTTGTCTCCTTTCTTTCCCTTGGTTTAAAAAAGTATAAATTTTCTGTCATTCGTTGTGCAGGCAGTCTTAGATTTAGACAGCAGGAGAGCAAAGCGTGCACACGCACACACACGCACGCACACACACACACACACACACACACACACACAGTGTTACATAACAAGCTCCCTCCTCGTCTTGAAGTGACACTAAAATAGCAGCCTCAGCTTCACACTGTCTTCTCTGTGTCTTTAAAAGCACCAATTAGAGACATTTAATCATTGCACTGGCTGTACGGGCAAGTTACACTCACTTAACCAGCAAGAGAGAGAGAGAGAGAGAGAGAGAGAGAGAGAGAGAGAGAGAGAGAGGGAGTGTTTCATTTGTCCTCTGCTGTCTCTAAGAAAACCTGCCATTACTAAAGTGAACTGGAAAAGCGCCAAATTGTCTCATAAACGCATTTATTCCCTCAACAATCTTACTCTTAACAGTTCATTTCTCTTCTTCTATTGTTTGTCAGTTTGCTAATTTTCAGAACCATTGTTGCATTAAGAAGATGATGAGTCTTAAACAGAGAGATATTAGAGGTTTTACCCTGAAAGTGTGTCAGATGCAGCATAGTGTCGCTATATATATATATATATATATATATATATATATATATATATATATATATATATATAGTTATTGCTTTCTAAATGATCTGATAAGGTTATCGTTTTCAACTTTATTTGATTAGTCTATTGCTTAACTTATTGCCACCCACCACCACGGGTAAATTCTTAACCTTAAGGAAACACTGCATACTGTACTTGGACATGACTAGCCTAGCTTAGCATTAAGACTGGAATCAGGAAGAAACGTGAAGCCATTCAACGCTTCAACCAAATCAGCCCAAAAGACAGCATTTCACAGACTGTCAGTGCTCCTTTGATGACATATTGTTCTTTAAATCATTGCACCTGCTTTTCAAACTGAAGTCGATGCTTACAGCTGGTCACACAGGTAGATAGATCAGCACTGAGGCTGCAGCTCTGTGTGGTTGGTTAACGAGCTGAGGCTGGCTCACATTAGCTCTCTGAAACTGAGTGTAACTCCTCCAGACAGGGTAGTGATTAAATGTCTCTAATTAGTGCTTTAACAGATACAGCGAGTGTGTGTGTGCGTGTCTGTCTGTGTGTTGCACAATGCGCTTCGCATCTTTAAGTGACACTAATGGATGCACGCACAGAAGATCAAGATCACACGGGTCTTGAGGCTTTGGTTTGTGTGCTGAAGACACAATACACCAATAAAAGAAGGCTACACCGTGGAGGAAACTGTACTTTCTCTATGTTGGTTTCTCAAAAGTCGTCTCACTTGTCTCACTTTTGTTGATCATTAAAGAAGACGCTGGAATCACAATCCCGTGCAGAAACATACATGTACTGTATCTGCGCAATAATAACAAAGACAAAAATTGGCATTATGGGTAACTAAAGGTCGAAGAGCTGACACACACACACACACCACGACAATCTCAACAGCGGCGTGAAGTGTTACGGAGCAAAACAAGCTGTTCGGCTGATCGACTTCCTGTCAGCTGAGGGGTTCACGTGTTGAAGAAACAAGCTTCTGAATGATACCCGAGTGCACATCACTTATGATGCGTCGTCTTTAAAAGCCCTGAAGCTCTACCTCACTGAGGAACAACTGACAACGCACCATCCATCAAAGAGCCGGGACAGATGATCCACTACAGACCAGCAGAGTTCAGTGGATGGAATCGGTCCAACTCCCAAACAGGACTTTGACAATTAAATTTGGTTGAACAATAAAATCATTAAGATGTGACTCTGTGGTTAAGGTTTGGTTAGGTTCAGTCACAAAAATAACGTAAATAGGTTAAAGGACACACCCTTATTTGGGTTAAAGGACTACTTTGATAAGGAGGCAGACCTTCATCCTCATGGTTTCAATATTTAACACGGGGGTTAAGATTAGAGCCCGACAGATACATCGGCAGGCCGATATTATCGGCCAATATTAGGCGTTTCCCGATATATCGCATCGGCATTTATAATGGCCGATTTAAAATATATTAATTGATAACTGATAAATGAATATTTAAAAAATTTAAAACGGACTGTCAACCATGTTATGAGTGTTGGCGTTGCATAGTCTGTCCACCAGAGGACGCTCTACAACGTCCCTGTTAGTGATGGCGTTGCATAGTCTGTCCACCAGAGGACGCTCTACAACGTCCCTGTTGGCAACACAGATTTTTTTGTTAATGTGTTTTGTTCAAAGGACTTTCAGTTTTATATATTTTGTTTGTATTTTTATAATTTATTTTTAATCAGAACTTTTATATTTTGATGTTCCTCTGTTCTGTTGAGACAATAAAAGTAATTATATTATTTTAGTGAGAACTCATAAATAACTACAAATAACTAATGTTAAGGAAATCTGTTTAATGGGTTTCTGGATTTTTTAATTTTTTTAATATAAATCGGCCGATATATCGGAGTATCGTTTTTTTAAATAACCAAATATTCGTATTGGCCTCAAAATCGGTTGGGCTCTAGTTAAGATTTTACAACAATCCTGGACTGACGGTTGGGTAACAAACTGCACTTTTAACCTTATTTAGTTAAGTGTGAAGCTTGATCTCTACACACGTCGTCGATGCAAATCCTCAAAACCATCCTCCCCTGATCATTTACTGTGCAGGCTAATGGCATTTAAACACCATTTTTAAGAAGATATGATGACTACTAATACATTTGATTTCCAGCTAGAGCTTCCATTAGGTTTGGGGGGCTTTTAACCCCACCACACACACACACACACACACACACACACATGCTGAGGCCCCACAGCTAGTCAGGAAAAAGCAATGTAAGCGCGTCCACAAACAATTCAAAGCAGTTCTTTGTTTTACTCTAACAGCAGCGATCCGCTTGTTAACCCTGAACCTGATGTTATCTGCTCAGCTGAGGAGGCTTCCTGCTCTCCCGTGTGAAATCAATTCACCTCAGTATCTCCTCAGGATCTGAGACACCGAGTCTCATCTGTGACTGTCGTCCTCCAGCTCTTTGGAAATAATCCCTTTAAACTGCTCTCAGAGGTCCTGGATCGGGTTTTGGCTCTGCTTCGCTCACAGCTGGAAATAAAAATTCCTCACCTCTGGCTGTTTCCCAACTGCTTTGAAAATAGAGTCTGTGTCCTAAAGAGACTCCAGTGTTCATCCATCCTGTCCTCTGAACCGCAGAACAACCTCCAAATTACATTTCAGCGCCGAGGTCAGAGAAAGAAATTGTTACTAAAAAGACTTTGGGACTGGATAACATCTTCATTCATTTTCAGTCCGCTTTGTGCAGGAAGATGCACAGAAACAGCCAGAAACAGAGGACGTCCACAGAGCATCTTCAAAAGACAGAAAGGATAGAAGTAGATGTGTTTTTCCATTTGATACATAAACCTCCTTCCTATTTCTGTAAATGTTGTGTTGTTTTACAAAATTCAACCAATGCTTTTGGGACATTTCCACTCATTTCCAGTGCAAAACACAGACCTAGCGCACAACTTCATACTACTTATCCCAGTATCCTTTGCAATATGCTCCACATTTAAATGATTACATTGAACTCTTCATTGCACTCATGCCTCTATATTGTTTGTTTAGAGTGTGTATATATTGTGTATATATATTAGTGTGTATATTGTTGTTTTGGTTCTTTTGTATGTGTAAGCACAGTGTGAGTAACTATGCTCCAAAGAAAAAAATGCTCTTATGTTTCCTCATACCTGGCAAATAAAGCTGATTCTGATTGTGTTTGAGAATCAGGACTACCGTGACCCGCGGGAGTTTTAATTCATATTCTAAAAAAGTTGGCGGTACGGGAGACAATTTCACGGTTGGTAACGCGATCGGGACGGAATAGAGCATAGCGGGAGGGAGAAATGTGTGTTTAGAGTGTGAGATCTCTGTAAGGAATGGGTAATGGAGGCCTGGGCCTGCAGGTAATGCATGTATAGTGTAGCCTAAATTTCCAAGGCAACTTCAGTGTTTTGACCACACGGGATAACTGGCTATGTCCTCCACGGGACAGAGACGGACGACGTCTGTTTTTCTTTCTCCGCAGGGTGGCGAGCGAGCCGGCTTGCGGTGTGCAGCGTGTGTCGGCGACAGAGTCTGCAACACGGTCCGATAACTTTCAACAACATAGGGAACGTAACAGGACCAGGATGGGATTTGGGAGTCTTTCTCCCGGGATTTTGTAGGATAGGAAAGGTAGGATTGTTTTCCTCGGATGGGATGTGAGCGTGTCCCCCTCCACTGTACTGCAAAAAGCAGCTGATAAAACCTTTATTTGATGTCACTTACATTCAGCCATACCTTCTGCTCACTGTCTGCTGTTTGCTTGTTTTGTGTTTACTTGCGTATTTGTTTGTTTTTGCTCTTATTGTAAAAAAATGCTGCTGCTGTAATAAGGGAATTTCCCCGCTGTGGGATGAATGAAGTATTATCTAATCTAATCTAATCTAATAATGGCTAATCCTTCACACGTTTAATGGTGGCATAATATAAACAATATTAACTTCAAGGTTCAAGGTGAGCAGTTGTCTCGATTTTCGGCTCTTTTTGGGTTATATAGTGACAGCACTCGGGCTTGTTTGTATTATTTTTTTTTGAACCAATCAGTATCATCCTAGGTGGCACTAAGCCCCGGATGCAGCGACAGGCAGAATCAACAGCAGAGACGGCGCCGAGTGTCTTTACATCAGGTAAGACACACTAGTGTAGTGTTAAAACAAATGTTTTTTATGTGCAGCTTTAAACTGAGTTTTCTGCGAGGAAATTTTGTGAAGTCACTGCAGTCTTAAAAAGATTTTTTTTTCTCAAATGTTTGAATATTAATGTTAAATTCTTTCAAAAGGCTCCGAATGAAGTGGACGTAGTGACTGGAAAAGACTGGAGCTCTCAGCAGCAGGCAGGCAGCTGTCTGGCCTGCAGCTCTTTGAGAGAGAGTGTGTGTGTCTGTATGTGTGTGTGTGTGTGTGTGTGTGTGTGTGTGTGTGTGTGTGTGTGTGTATGTGTGTGTGTTTCAGTTGAGTCCATATGTTGTTGTGTGTCAGCCCGAGGCAACGGCAAGAGAGAAAGAGCGAGAGACAAAGAGGAAAAATAGAAAGACGGGAAGAAAAGATACACAAGTGGAGAAATGAACTGTGTGTGTGTGTGTGTGTGTATGTGTGTGTGTGTGTGTGTGTGTGTGTGTATGTGTGTGTGTGTGTGTGTGTCTCCTCGGGCAGTGCTGTCTGTGTGTCTCTGCGGATCCCAGATGGAGCCAGAACTCAACAGAACACATTAGTCCACTTGGCGTGTTCACACACACGTTCAGACACACTCAGATATTCAGTGTAATTCTCCTGACAATCGGATCACCTGAGCCGCCGCTCGCTCTGCTGCAGCAAGATTTCTGCTCCACTGGAACAGTCAAGTGAATTCCTACGGAAGCCCGGAGAGGCCCCTTATCGCTTTATTAGGCATCTCGACTTCAGGACTGAATAGAGCGAGGAAGGAAAGAAACCAACACCCAGGCTGAGAGTGTGTGGAGACGCTCGAGGTTCTCTGGGTTTCAAGTAAAACAGGAATGAAAGATTGGAAGATGTGACAGCTCCGCTGGTCATCAGTCATTTCCCAAGCTTTTAGATTTGGACTCGTTTGCTCTGAGACTTGACATTATCAGCTGAATGGGCTCCAATTGGTGCTTCCACAAACTGAGCTCTCCAACTTTACATTTAAGAGGAACAGGAGAGAAGTTCAGACAGTTTACTCTGAGCCAAGTGGAGAGGTGAAATGTAACTAACTGCATTCATTGTTACTGTATTAAGTCTTAAATACTGTACAAATACATAAATACTGAATTGTCTCTCTCTCTTGTCTTATCCTAGGAGGGGATGAGAACATGAGTTGAGAAAGGGGTGAGACACAGAAAGGAGAATAGAGACCTTTTCTGTTTTTGTTTACTTTTATAATGGAATAAATACACTCAATATAAATTTCATGGTTTGATCCGTCTTTTGTCCACAGTTTAAAAGTCTAGATGTTACAATGGTTCATGGTGTCTTTTTGTAAATTTGGGCCCCGGGGAGACACCAAATTTCTCTTTTAGGTCTTGAGCTGATAAAGTTTGGGAACCACTGGTTTAAACCAATCACAATCGTCTTGGGCGGCGCTACGCACCAGACGGAGCCACGGTGCCTCCGCAAAACAGCCTCAGGAAGGAAGTTGTTTTGGTGAAGCATGGGTAAGTTCAAAATTTGTTTTAGTCGTGCAACAGAAAACTCTGCTTGGAGAGATGGTCCAGCTAGCTGTCTGGATTTACCCTGCAAAGATCTGAGGACCAGGTAACCCTGGTCCTCAGATTGGACAGATAGTCTAGCTAGCTGTCTGAATTTACCCTGCAGAGATCTGAGGACCAGGTAACCATAGTCCTCAGATTGGACAGATAGTCTAGCTAGCTGTCTGAATTTACCCTGCAGAGACCTGAGGACCAGTTAACCAGATTCTTCATAACACAAAAAAAAGCGGAAGGCATCCACCACGTGTAGTAGTCTTGGGCAAGATACTGAACCACGAATGGCTCCAGATGCTGTGCATCGAAGGGTAAATGTGTGCGAGTGTTTACCTGCTGAGCAGGTGGGACCCTGTACGGCAGCCTGGGCCACAGTGTGGGAACGGGTCCTGTACTGTGTAAAAGCACTTTAAGTAGTCGTTAAGACTGGAAAAGCGCTGTGTAAATACAGTCTATTTATATTTAAGAAAACAAGTACAGCAACTGCTCACTTGATTGTTTTTTTCAATTATCTCTGCACACTATCAGAGGTGACAGAACATCACAACAACAGCTTTACATGTAGCATATATTACTTTCTCTTTTTTTTTATCAGTCTGTTTTGTGTCTCTTAATTGCTGTTTTTCTGTCCAACTGCTGCAGGTGAAACGTGACGTCCTGTAAACATTTCATTACAGTTGACAGTAGATTAAGAAGAGAGGGTGATGCTGAACAAAGTGTTGAGTTTAGTGTGAAACAAGTGATTACATGTGCTGCCTCGATGTGGTCAAACACGCAATCAAATGTAGAAGTTATGTTGCGTCAAAACAAAAAGGTTCGTTGCTTCTTTTTAGGCACCCAACTTATTTAATTTACTCTGAAAACTATTCTCATTGCATCAGATAGTTTTGCTTTTCTGGAAATTTAGACCCTTTACAACAGACAGTAGAGATTTAACAAGAAATAAGGTTGAGTCATGCAACAAAGTCCCCAGCTGGACTCGTGAACTCAACAAAGACCAAAGGAAAGGATCAAGACCACCATCAAAACACACAGGATATTTAACCCTGCTGTCTTCCAGTTAACTTTGAACTTGCCCTTCCAGGTCAAAATTGAATGTTTTTGTTCTTTTTCTGATTTATTTGTCACTTTTTAAAACGCTTTTGCCATTTTTTTTATTTTTTTTTTAAACCTGAGCTGGTTTAATAACAGGTTTTTCACCTTTTCTTGGAATTCATGGTCAACAAACCTCATTTATATCAAATTATACCTAGGTTTTTAGTTAAAAAAGGCAGAAATTAGGTATTATTTTGACCAATAGTTTAGATCTGAGGATACTGAGTGGATCTCAGATGGGTAGATGTCAAAGTCTAGTCTGGATACTGTTTTGAAACCAACAAAAAAAACATTCAAATGATATAAGATTAAATAAAACAGCAACAAAATTCAAAGAAAATAATCATTAATTTTACTTGCAGAATGTATGGAATCATCCATGTTATTTTTGGGCAATTTGGTTAAAAGAAATCCAATATTTCTGATAGAAAACACTTTGAAACGGGTCAGTTTGAGGGTTAACGTTGAAAAAACCTGGTCCCCTTATTGATAAGATCTTGTATATTTTAGCCATCTGGAGCCCCTTTCCAGCTGGTATTGCCATGTGATCTGTATCTAGATATCATTATCTCTAGAAAACAACATATCAATGCCAGGTTTGAATGCAGACCACATTCAGAGGTTTCATTTTAAACTCCATCTTAAAAGATACAGTCAATTCCCTTCTCGTTGTCACTATTTTGCCATATAGAGGCGAGAAACTTTACAGGATGAACACATGTCTCTAGCTCACACCTCCAAACACTCAACATCACAGTTGGTCCCTATGTTCAAGGAGAATATCTCCTTTGAATATCTAACAGATGCTTGGGGCGAGGATACTGGCTCGGAAACATCTCATGAGCTGTAGAAAAAAAGGGAATTAAAGATTGATCTGTCAATGCAAGACATTCAATTAAAAACTACGCAGCGTAAAAACTATTGAAAGGTCAAGCTGAATAAAATCTATTCATCTGTTAATTTGTTTCCTCTAAATGTGACAAATGTGAGTCGGAGGACAGGACTTAAATCTTCTGGTCATGCCTCTAAGTGCATGAGTTCTGAGAGGAGCTATTTCAAAAGGAACAGGGTAATACTTGGGAAGAAATACTTAAAATTACACTCGGGTCACCCTTGAGTGTAATTTTGCAGAACTGGGCTTTTCTGAATACTACTTTCAACTGGATCTCACGTTTAACATGGTTGGGGGGTTATTTTGAGGTTGTGGAAATCTTCATCCCCTCCTTGTCACTAGTGCTTGGTACTCGACTTCTAAAGACATTTACACATGGCTTGAAACAGCTAAATAATCACATGTGAGTATTTCGCATCAGAAATTCGACCTGCAGGCATGACAGTTAAAATGACAGACTAAAACACTGAGAGCGGTGGAGATATTAAGTGAATGTACAGTAGCTAAAGTCTGCAGTTTAACAACTTTTTTAATTACTGCAACTCCACATGCCTCCACCAACGGAGGTGTCCAGTGTCTTGCTTCCCTTCGTGGAGCGACGGAGGATAGCGACGGAGACACTAGCCCCGTGTCCCCATTTTTCAGCCAAGGGTCGCTAGGAAAATCTAACTAACACTAAGCAGCTGTTAGCCATTTATGAAGTTGTTTTTTTTAGCAAAATATTCACACAGCGGTAAGAAGAGAGGA
>NC_048429.1:1609209-1610008 GCF_013103735.1 Etheostoma cragini
CCCCCCCCCCCAAAATAGCATATCAGTGCAAACAGACTTTGACAGAGGCTGTACTTAAGACTATTTTGAACTATTTTTGCTCAACTATTGTCCAACCAATCATTCTGGATTATCCTCCTGTAAGGGATTTTTGCTTTTAATCAATTAATCACACATTTTTATCTATTCTTAATGTCCCTTGATTTCATTTTCTTTCCCCCATTTTTTTTTCTAATTTTAATGCTCTTATCAACATGGAAAAGTGGATCGGCTCGCTTTATGTTTAAAAAAAAAATTTAAAACAACATTGCCATTTAGCCAACTGTAGCATTCAATTTCACATGTAGCATTCACTCTTGGAGCAAATAATCTCACACAATGTAAGACTGTCCATCAATAAATGACGACTGGACGTGCTGAGGTGATCGCTCAGTTCCCAACGACAACAAAAACCACGGATCCCTTTGGTCTGGTCAATGAAACACTAGGCAACTTTTAAAAAGTCAACTTTCTATCCAGAATCTTACCGGCGTCCATTTTGGCGTCTACATTCGACTAGCTTTGTTTTCCTTTCAGTAAGATAGAAATGGATGGACATCTGCGTCTCTTAAGGGGACAGGAACCTAAATCTCTTTTTTTTAATGAATGAATGCCTTTTATTGTCATTGTGGTTTTAAATCCAACAACATTTTTCTGCCCCTCAAACACGCACACTCACATACTTATCTTCATCCATCTGTACAGGGCAGTCTTCCCTCTGTCCCTTTAAATTTGCATCCCAGCTCATCATCTCTCTCTCTCTCTCTCTCTCTCTCTCTCT
>NC_048429.1:1610108-1641864 GCF_013103735.1 Etheostoma cragini
CACACACACACACACACACACACAGCCTGTGGTTATTTGGATATATGTAGATGAACAGAGGTGAACACACAACAGATTTATAGTGGAGGAATGCGCTCGGTCTCTGCTGACACACACACACACACACACACACACACAAAGTCTCCATCACACAGACAGAAAAACAGGAAATATCTGACTAGATTTAAAACAGAAAATCTAATCAAAAGACAGATTCACACAGAGGGTGTTTCCTCTCTTTGCATTTACGTATTTACCACAGTCCCCACTTGAATTTGGAGCTAATTTGAGTTACAGCCGGGAGGGCATTTGGGGATTTTGGGACCACTGTTTGGCACAATATCAGTGTTTTCCTCTGGTGACTCCATCCATTGGAGTCTGACTCCTGCTCAGCTGCACGTAAAGTCACAAACGTCTTATCCGTCCGTTAACTTTCTTTATCAACTCCGGGTGGATCAACAAGCAAACCGAGGCATGCTGGGAGATGTAGTCCCTCCGGTGTGCCCTGGGTCTGTCCTAACAACCAGTCAGAGGATCACTGAGACAGGCTGATAAACTGACAGCCTTTAATCATCCACTCCTGAATAAGATGGTGAGATACCAGGAGTCTGACATATGGGACAGCTGCTTTATAAACCCCTTCAAGCAGTGGTGGGGGAACATAACCAAGTATATTTACTCAAGTACTGTACTTAAATACACATTGGAGATATGTGTACTTTACTTTTCACTGCACTTCCTACTTCTACTCCACTGCATTACAGAGAGAAATATTGTACTTTTTACTTTGCTATATTAATATGACAACTTAAGTTATTTTACAAATAAAGATTTATTTACACACAAAATATGTCGTTTATAAACTACAATGTTTTATTCAAAATTAAACCCAACAATAGGTCTTATAGGTCCAGCTGAAATGATTAGACCATCAAACATTTAGTTTATTAACAGAACTGTTTGGATAGTGGGGTGTGGGGGGGTGGGGGGGGATTTTCTGCATTGTGTACTTTTACTTAACTTGCTTATTCTTTAAGTACATTTCCTTGGTGAGCAAGTAACATTTTCAAAGCAGAACAGTTACTGTTGTAAGTACTTTTACAGTGTGATATTAGTACTTTACTAGTAAAGGATCTGAATACTTCTTCCACCAGTGTCTTTAATAAGACACCTTCAAGGACGTCCATCATGGACGATCACCTGAACCTTTTACCCCAGCTCCCTGTCCGAGAAAGCCCTGCAGCTTTTGTACGTTGTTGGGCTCCAATCCTAACCTCCATATGCTCCAGGAAGAAGGGTTCAAGTCCGTAGGTTGGATAGGAGAACGTTTATTCAGATTAGAGTATATTCCAGAGACAAAGTTACAGAGAACATGCATGCATAGGCCTCCCATTTAGCCCTTTCTGCTTGATCTTATGTCCTCGAGGGGGGGGGGGGGGGGGGGGGGGGGGGGGGGGGGGGGGGGGGGGGGGGGGGGGGGGGGGGGGGGGGGGTCTATCAGAGCTCGGCCTGCACAATAGATAACAGGTATCAGACTACTACTGTAGAGGACCTTCACCCAAAAACAGGACATGTCCCTAGCCACCCTTGGCAGAGCTATGGTTGGACACGTTGTACCAAAACAACTTATCGTGAGGTCAAAGTGAACCATGAACTACATGCTTCTCATTTAAAAGTGAACATAACAATCACACTAAAACCAAGCAGACTACGTGTAATGCTTTTGCTCTTTAGCTCAAAATATAATGAACTGAACACACGATATGAAGACATGTTATTCCAACAACGTCCCTCCATGCTCAAATGTCGGGGTTGTCTTTAAAAAGTGAAATGCAATTTAATTTACCTTTTACAAAACCAGGGATCATTTTACATGCTGTTACTCCTTCACACCTTGATTCACGCACTCCTCTTTACAAAAACCTATTAACTGACTTTCCAGAACTGGGCTGCCGGTCTTGTCCATGTCACACCTGATTCATCCTCCTAACAATATGTTTTAGAATTGATGTGTACCTCTTATTTATTACTAGTAATGCTGTTATTGGCCTTTGCTTCTTGCTATATTTTGGACCATACGAGTCTGTAAGTAGCTCGAGATCATTCAGGCAGATGTCTTTCTCTGTTCCCCGAGTCTCAAACTGAACCCGAGTGGACCTTCTTCACAGTCAGGGCCCCGAGGCTCTGGAACAACTCGCCCGAGGCAAAAAGAGGAAGGAAGGAAACGCCATCTTTAAAATATCCACTTAAAAAATATATTTATCAGAGAGCTTGTCCTGATTTTCTTTTACATGAATTGTCATTTTTTTTTTTTAAAAGCTTTTGTTGTTTTTGTTTTTTTTGCTGTACAATGTAATGATTTATAATTCATACATTTTTATATGCTGCCCACTGTGAACTTTCTACTTTGTATCCTCGGTTTTGCAAAGCTCTATAGATGAGGAATATTAATAATAATAATAATAATAATAATAATAATACATTTTATTTGTAATGCACTTTACATTCAAACAAATCTCAAAGTGCTACAGGTAAGATTATAAAAGCAAGATAAAAAACATCAGTGTAAAATATCTATAAATAGTGCAGGAATATTACCCTGATTATATAACAAGAGCACCAGAAAGAGTCTTCCTATCATAGTATGGTTGGAGTGCTAAGCTTTGACCCCAGAGATACAGTTGCAGAAAAGGTAGAAATTATCTATATTGGTCATCTGCAACTAATGCAGAGTGTCAGCGTACTGGACGACCAATCAGGAGCTGCCTTTGGCTCGTGTGTTATTGATGTTTTTGGCTGGGTTCTGGGAGTGTGGGCCCGGGTTGGCTTGTAGTGAGAATCAGCTCCAGTTAGTAGCACAAAGCTAAGCTCCGGGCAACTGTTGACACCTGGAATAAGACCAGCATACTGATTCTGGTGCGTCATGGATCACATTAAGTCTGGCAGGAGTCCAACAGCAAGGTGTGTGCCATGTTTACAGAAGGGCATGGTTTAGCAAAGACATCTTTCTACCTGGGTGTGAAGCATCTTTAACAGTAGCACCAAGGCTGTCGTGGCTTTCAGAACATTTGGATCAGTAAAACCTACCACACTCCTCCACACACATAGATTAATCTGATGATGGCGCTAATTGAAACATTGAGGGATCACCTGTGATGTGATCACAGTTCATCCTCAGGGGAACATAAATGTCAGTTATTGCAATCAATCCCAAAAAACACGAGCATCAGGCTGGTCCGGGACAGGAACCACGAATTGCTGCCAATCCATTTGGTAGACGATGAGATATTTCCCAGAATTAGTCAAATTTGATGGCAGTATGAGATTAATCTTCAAGCCATCTAAAAGTTCTTGAGATATTTCAACCTGAACGGACCAGAAGACAATGTAATCCCTAAAATGCCTTGCTCCTCTTTACTATGCTAGGTTTATGTCAATGTCAATGTGTTATATTAGATATATGGATTTCTTTCAATCAAATTGCCCCAAAATAACATGGATTTTTCCATTCAACATTCTTCAGGTAATTTTAAGGATTACTTTCATTGAATTTTTGGGGTGTTTTATTTAATCTTGTAGCATTTGAATTCATTTTTGTTGGTTTTAAAACAGTATCGGGACTAAACTTTGACATCTACCAATCTGAGATCCACTCAACATCCTCTGATCTTAACTATTAGTCAAAATAATTCATCATTTCTGCCTTTTTAACTAAAACCTCATGTATAATTTGATATAAATAAGGTTTGTTGACCATGAATTCCGAGGAATAAATGTAAAAACCGGCTCAGGTTTTTTTTTAAAGCGCCAAAAGCTGGAAAAAGTGACAAATAAATCAGAAAAGGCGACAAAAACATCGGAAAAGCACAAAAAAAATGTTAATTTTCAATTTTGACCAGGAAGGACAAGTTCATGGTTAATGGGAAGACAACACAAGGGTTAAAGAAATGCAAACAACCCAGAACCCCCCCCCCCCTTATCCCACAATGCACCTGTGGTGTAGATAGACCTTACTCCATTACATCATTGGAACAAAGTGTATCTCCAGTGTTAGAAACTTTCACACTCTCAGATAATTTGAAAGATCAAGTTTCTAGTCTCCCAACTCTAGTAGGCTCCTAACACAAATTAAAACCCTTTGGAAGATTAACACTTCCCTGTTGTCCAGTTTCCACCTGACATCTTCTGTGCCACCTGGTCTGGCCGACAGGATGTGACATCACCTTTAGCTCATCATGAAACAGCCTTTTAATGCTAATATCAGTGCTAAGGTCGGGAAGAAAAGGGAATGTCAAACCTAATCTGAGCGGATGGAACTAAACCAGAGAAAGTGAATTTCTAATGTGATTAATACATGTGGACAGGAAGGAAGTGTCTGACATCTATAATACACACCACAGCGATCATATTAGCTCGTTTGGATGTGGAGAGGAAAAAAAGGAAATGTACCGGTGTGACACAGCTAACTGATGCTGGCAGGACCGAATTGTAAAACACAAACAATTATAAAGACAGCAGGAGGAGGACAGAGAAGAAGAAGAGGAAGACAGAAGCAAGAAGGCAGTATATACACAAAAACACACAACACACAACTGTACAATCGTGTTCTGGGAGGTAGAACTGCTGCTGAGAGGATGAAGACTTAACAGCATGAACCGAAACCTGCAGCCCAGAAAGAAAGGAAAAATATCCCAATGTTGCACTAAATACTATAACGTCTAATAGGAACCAGGATGAAGGATCCACCAATCACTGCAAAAGTGAGGATGCTGAAAAAGTTGCCAGGCAACAACAGATTTTGACCCAGAACTCAGGAGCTGGACCTCCATTTTAAATGCAGGAACTTGAAGTTCTCAATTAGTGATCTATAAACTAGCAAAAGTACTTTGAAATCAATTCTTTGAGGCACAGGAAGCCAGTGTAAAGACTTCAGAACTGGAGGGATGTGATCCAGTCTCTTGGTCTGTGATGCATATATTTTGAGTTTTAACACACCTTTCTGAAGAGTTATTTTTTCGTTGAACTCAATAAGCGAAACTCTCCAAAGCACCAATGTTTTTAAAGCTAAACGTGTGTGCGTGAGTGTCACTAATCTCACTGTTCATCCCCATGACACACAGGAGGAAAACGAGTGTTTTCTTTGCCTGACATGAGCACAAATGGAAGAACCCAACAGTAATTGTGCAAAGGACAGGCAGTTGGCTGACTTCCCATTAAAAAAGGTCAGCCGGGAAAGGGGGAAGGGGGGGGGGGGGTTCTCTTGTCTAATTTAGATTAGCAGGGAGATAAAAGTTAACAGTTTCGGAGAGTTACGAGCTGACAGCTGACAGGAAGTCCAACATAAAAGGAAACAAACAACGTCAAAGGAAGAGTAAGCCTTCAGCACTTACCGAGCTTGGGCAGTGAGTACTGGACTTTGAAGTAGTCCTGGTAAAATCCCAGAAGCCTCTTGGTGATGTGGAGAGCATAGTCCCCCGCTCCGCTAGAAATGGCATCTGGCCGAGCATACAGGCGGATCTAAAAATAATAAAACATAGAAAAAGAGACTTTTATAAGATGGATTTAAAAGAGATGCATTAACCCTTGTGTTGTCTTCACGTCACAGTTGAAAATCAACAATTTAGTTTTTATCTTTTTCTCACATTTTTGTCCCTATTTTGACGTTTTCAACACTGTAACACTAATTTATTAACTTTTGTTTTCACTGTTATTTTTTGAATTTTTGGTCGATAAATCCATTTACAGGAAATTATACCTTATGTTTGAGTTAGAAAAGCAGAAATTAGGAATTATTTAGAGTAAAATTAAAGGAATGGATGTTGATGGATAATCACAGACTGGAATATGTCAACTTTTACTCAATACTATTTCAAAAACGCTTCAATTTGTTTTACAATGCTATAAAATTGATAAGACGCCCCAAAATTACCCATCAAAATCACCCCAAATTGGGTTAAAAAGAACATTGATATAGGAAGATGACGACATGAGGGTTAAGGGGGAAATTGAACGAGTGTATGGCTCAGGTATGCAGAGAACAAATAGGAAGGGAGCAGAGTTTTTATAGAGAGAGCCAAATTCAATTTGGCAGAGTTTACAATCAAATCTACAAGGAGACAAACAGAACTGAGTGTATATTAAACTCCTCGGAGGAAATAATGCAATCATGTCGAGTTTAGGTTCAAATCTGCAGAGACACGAAAATTACATTTGAGGTTTTTTTTGGGTCATAATGTACACATAGTCGAAGAAACGGAAGCAGGCCAGTGTCAGGACTACAGGAAGGATGAGTGGATGAGGCCGAGCTCTTGGTCAGCTCCCCGGACAATATAATAGAGTCAGGTCGAGTTTTGGTTCAAATCTACAGGAAGTAAAGTAGATTTACAGGTCAGTCGAGCAGCAGGTGCTTTAGGGGGATAACTACATTTTTCATTTTTCACAGTTAGAAGTAAAAAAAACAACAACAATAAAACTGAACCCTCCATCCAGTGTTTTTGTTTATTCTACCAACTCAATGTCTTTCAATGCTTGTTTCCACTGACACCTCAACATCTTTAATAAAATCTTTCTGAAATTCCACCTGGGACTCCTCATGCCGGCCAGCTCAGTCTCTTAAAAGGACAAATACCCGAACTGTAGCTTCATTAGTTTAGAGTATTGCATGTGTCTCTGCTTAATTACTGAGACTGCTGATTAACACATTACAAGTGTGTCTGTGTGACTGGATCATGCAAGGGAAGAAAATAGGTTTTCATGTGGTTTATTTCCCGTTTATTGCAAATCCACACTCCACAAATAAAGTTGCTGACCGTACACATTTTATAAAGTTTTTTTTACATGTTTTAGTGCTTGAAAATGAAATAAAAAAGTGACATTTTATCAGTGTGTTAACCTTAAATATACAGTACATCAGTACACAAGAGCTGATCTGCCAATCAATAATCAATACAGACACGTCACAGGACTGCAGTGACTTCACTGCTGACCTCATTGAAAGACCGACATGCTAACTGTGTGTGTGAGTGTGTGTGTGTGTGTGTGTGTGTGTGTGTGTGTGTGTGTGTGTCTAGTTGGTGGGATGTCCATGAGATTTAAAAACACATTTCTGTGGGATTCAGACCCCTTCCATAAATTGGTCGAGGTCGGGATCTGTGTTTACTACTTTACATTATTTAATAATGTAACACTGGGTTCTAACAGTTGGTGTATTACAGTTCATTTAAGTTCATGGAAGTTTATTTTGGAGTAATGTTATTGCATTATTTTATACATGCTCATAAATCCTTTTTTTTTAATTCAGGTGTTCATGTTTTTTGGTTGGTTTTAACATTTTATGTTTTCTGTGTTGTGATTTGGTTCTGTGAAGCACTTTTGGGGCGCATGCTTGCACGACAAGGTGCTATATAAACAAATTAAAGGTAAGGGTCAAAGTAAAAGAGCCACAAAAATTGCTCTTATAGCATACATAATATTTATACTAAGATGTACATTGCAGAACTTTGAATGTGCCGTGTATACTATATCCACCTGTGTACTCGGTGTTGATAGAATGTATTCATTCATATATTCCCAGTGCATTTCTATTTATTAATAGACTACTTATGTTCACTTCTCTAATTTTAGTGATCTGGAGCAGAAATCTAGGGCCAACAGCTCGGTATGCCTCTCATCTCTATTGTTATTCTTGTTTTTATTTCCATTAATCTTGGTGGATTCTGAACTGTTATTTATCTGTGTTTCATTCTCACTGCTGCTGCTGCCAAACACCCGAACGTCCCTACGGGGATAATAAAGGTCCATTTCATCTCATCTCATCTTAATACATGACTTCACCCTCTTATGTGTCATGGCGAATGACTCCGCCAGGCCAAACATTACGATAAGCTACTGGACACATGCAAAGTGTTGTAGTTCCCATCAACACAGAACAAAATAAGGACACTTTAAACTATGCAATATATATGCAAATCTATTGCTAGCCATGCTAGCATTTCTCTGAGGCTCATGGGAAGGTATCTGCAGGTATTTGGTCGTAAACCAGAGTATAGGACACCATAAAATGTTGACCTGATGACGGTGCTAGATGAAATCTCAGAGCATCACAACATTATCACTGCTCAGTCTGAGGGAAACACAAATGTGTGGTCTGAACGTCAATAATCCATCCAAAAGTTGTCGAGATATTGCACCAGAAACCACAGCTATCAACCTCATGGTGGCGCTACAATAAAAAACATGAGGATCACCAAAGTCAGTAGATTCCTCTGAGGATCACGAATGTTTGTGTGAAATTCCAGACCAATCCATCCGATATTTGTTGAGATTTTTGGACCAACTGACAGACCGGCGTTCCCATAAGTAAAAAACTTCAATCAGAAATAACAAGATTTAAAGGTTGGTTAACTGTTAAATGTTGTAAATATTTTTTAGAAGCTGTGTTTGTAGAGAACAGACAGAGGCAGAGTGAGATGTTCACTGTTAACCTGCAGAAAAACAAACAAGAGCATTTTGTGTCCGACTGTGAAACCTTTTAGCAACATACGTGCAAATAAAAGCAAAAACTAAAACTCTGGGATCAATACTTTTAACTGCCTTGGTTACCAGCTTAGTATTTGGGATTCTGCAACCCTTGTCAAAGCGTTATACCCCAGTGACTACCAAGTGATTCTTTAAAGTGAAGAGATTCTTTCAGGCTGACAGACACACAGACATTTAATCCATCTGTTTTCAAAATAAAACTAATTTGGCAAGTTTGCATGAAAGAAAATGAGCTTCTGTCCGATCCAATAGAGATCCAGCGTCATATCAACATATCTGGACACAGAGACATGTAAAGCCTCTGTTCGTTGTTCCGTGAGAAAACACTTGGAACATGAGTTGATTTTAATTGATTAATAATGATAAACATTGATTCAGTCTGACCTGTACCAGAGGAACAGTCAGTCATCAGTATTCATTCACTGAGAAGGAAAAATAAACACCGGCTGCGTACTATGTGCTTCACATTAATTGTGCCTTCTGTGTTTGTGTAAAGAAGGATTTATAGAGCATTTAGAGGTTACAGAGGTTAGTTTCTTTTCACTTTAATTGGATTATGCACTGGAGAGTTCCCAGATTATGTCCTATGTTTTTTTGCATCGCTCCATAACATCTTTTATTGATTATGTGTATATTATTCTGTAGTAATGTAGCTCAGTGTAAATTCATCCAGGAAGACCTAACTGTTAATCAATGCTCTCCTAAATCAAATCAGCTGTTATCCAAATAACTCTACATTTTTATTATGCTGTGTATAACCGTTGCTTATCTGCAAATTAGTCTCCAATGATTGAAATATAGCTCAGCGTAAATTCTTTAAGGTAATCAATGCTCTACTTAAATCAAATCAACAGTTGAAGGTGTTCACCTTCCTGCTAAACCAATCAGAATTGTAAACAAGCTGCTGCAAGGGCCAATCACAGAGTCACAACCCTGCTTTAAAATCAGTTTCTGCCTTTGCTATCAGCTGTCGTTTCAGGCAGAGAGTGCAACCCTCCACCTCCGGTCATCTACTCCAGCCGACTGGTCTGGAGTAGATGAGTTTTATCAGACGAGAAGAGACTAAATGTGTTTGTCAACAACCTTTTTTTTTCCATGATGAAGACGAGACTGCACCAATGTCTAAAAATGCTGACTAAGACCAAGTTAGCTGCATTTTTATGAACATAATTATATTTAAAAGGTAGGTATAATATGCAATGCTTTCATCAAAAAACAATGTTTAAACTAATCCAAAATTAACCCCTCTCAGTCATCATTTATGACCAGTCCCAAACACAATCTGCAGATTTCTTTAGTTTTTTCTTGCCTTTTTTTGCGTTGATCTAGATTGAAAATCTGCAGAATCTGTGGGGTGTAGAGATGTCTTTTTTTTTAAATGTCAAAATCTGTGAAAAATGCTGCTTGATTCTGCAGAAAGCGCAGATTCTGTGTGGTGTGTTTGGTGGCGTCGGTATCTGCAGAGACCCTGCCCTCTGCCTCAATTCTGTCTTGTTATTTTTGTGGGTGCAGGACATTTAAGGGCGTCAAGCCTTTGGGCCCCATTTTGAAATTTTAAATCATTCGAAAACTGAACGCTCCTTTTAATAAAGTGTTAAAAGTATTTATTTCTATAGCCCATATCACAAATTTGTCTCAGGGGCCTTTATAATCTGCACAGAAGGGGGGCACCCACAGTCCTCAGAGCCTCAAATCAGATTAAGAAAAATTGAAGCAAATAACCAACATAATACAGTATGTATATATACATTTAAATACATACATAAACACACATGTACTCTCAAACATATATGAAGGAAAAAGTAACTTGCAAGATGTCTGGCAGCTATAAGGTGTTGAGCCTGAGCCCCACTACCTCCTCTCCGCCATGTCAGATCTGTGTTTATGTTAGCTGTAAATCTCCTAGAATAATTCGGTGCTGTGTGTTTGTGCGACAGTTCATCGGTCGGATCCATTAACTACACACAACTACACGCAAACACTGTCAGCTGACAGGCAGTGGTGATGTCCCTCATCAATACGCATGTATCAGCTGCAGTCAATTAAAAAAAAATAATCTGCATGGACAAAGCTACAACTGCTACTCTCTCTGTGTGTGTGTGTGTGCGCGTGTGTGTGTGTATGTGTGTATGTGTGTGTGTGTGTGTGAGTGAGAGAGTGAGAGATGTTTTACTGTCAGAGAGAGTAACCACCTTCCTGTCAGCTGAAGGACAGCAGAGAATGGCTTTCAAACAGTACACACACAGACGCGCGCGCGCGCGCGCGCACGCACGCACGCACGCACGCACGCACGCACACACACAGAGAGATCAAAGACACTGTCACAGGTACAAACACACAGTGAAATACACAGGCGAGTGGACACATACACCGACAATGATGTAATGCTGCTGTAATCACACACACACACACACACACACACACACACACACACACACACACACACACACACACACACACACACACACACACACACACACACACACACACACACACACACACACACACACACACACACACACACACACACACACACACACACACACACACACACCTGTCCCAGTAATGTCCCTCTCCTTTCTCTCGTTTAGTTTCCGCTCTTATACATTGTGTTTTCAATCAGCTGTTAAAACACATTGGCCTCTGTACCGTCAATGTACACTGTAAACCATGGTCTATATGAATTAGCACGTCTTTGTCCTTTAAAAGCTCCTGTTAATCCTGTTAAACTGCATAAACACAAAGAGAAGCTGATTTAGAAGGAACATAACTCAAATTTACAGGTGTTGTCATTTCATTCAGAGTTAAGTATTGCATTGATGGATATAAAATTGATAGAAATCCATGCTTCTAAGAGGATGAGTCCTATGTAGACACAACACATACTACTAATTCCACAAATAATAAAATTATACTTTATCATAATCCAGCTCCTCCTTTTTTATCCTGCTCTCCCTCCACACATTCTCCTCCCTCCACCAGAATCATCTCAGAGCATCTCAGCCAGCTGAGTGAATATCTGCTGAGAAAGTGGAGGTTTTTATTGAAATTGTGGCTTCTTGCGGCAGACTGGCAGCGAGTCCTGAATTAAGAATCATCTCTTGAGAATTCCCGAAACGCCTCAAGTCCTCCTCTTCCCCCAGTTGAGGAGAAACCAGTATGCATTACATGGGGGGGTTGGTGGGACTTTCTCACTTCAAAGTATCATCATATACTGTATATTTATTCAATATGTCTCCCAGGTGCTGCTTTAATAAAACTAAAACCACGGCACGCTGCATAGCGGTTTGTTCTGTCACCTGACAGGGAGCTGGTCCCAGGTGTAGACCTGAACCGCCGGGTTTCTGTGTTCTGTCCATCTTCGTGTGTGTAACTAAAAACATGCAAGTCAGCTGAAGTGGAAACTTTAAATTGCCCAGAGCCTAAAAGGTTATTTCATGTTTCCTCACTCTGTCAGACTGGCGACCTGCTCAGGATGTACCCTAGCTCTCAGGCAATGCATGCTGGGATACGCTTCAGCTCCGCGTGGCCTTGCTAAGCAGGTTAGAAACTATATGGAACCTGAAGAAGGTGGTCATCAAATCGAGACATGAGGAATTTATCAATATTAGTCCCATTAGTCCCCATCTTTCATGACCTTGAACTTCCACTTTGTCCAATCTTTGCAATGTTTTCCACCAAATGTTACAAATGTCCTCATCTCCAGGAATTAGTCTAGTTCATTGTATTCACTCTTACTCCTCACATGGTCCCATTTCTTAAAGAAGGAAGTCATTTTTTCCAGCGTGTGTTCAAAAGCTTTAAATCTTAATGTGGAAACAACATGGACGCTACGAAGAAGATGTCTTGTGTTTCATTGCTCAGCGCATTTACAACAAGACACTGATAGCTGTTTCCAGTATGTGTGTGTGATCAAAGATCAAAGGAAATGGATCAGCGGAGCCATGAAATATGTATCTAAAAATCATAAACACTTTTTTCTGATTAGTCCGACACCAAGTGAAAGCAGCACAAACGCCCTCTCTCGCAATGTTAGCAAAGTGAAAAATATCTCAATCTGCCCCGTGATAAACATCTACTTTACTGTATTCTTCCCTGGCCAAAGCTACACAGTTTCCCCAAAATATAAAAAATAAATTAAAAAATTGCTCACACGATTTCCAATCTGTGGAACAACAGTCTCTTTTTAACAGAAATACCATTTTCTGTTCACTGTTTTAAGACCATTTTCTCTTCTGATGTTTTAAGACCAGTGGATCCCACTTTACCATCTTTATATAAGGCGCCGCAGATGGCCGCCTCTGGACTACGCTCCATGGCCGCCTCTGGACTACGCTCCATGGCCGCCTCTGGACTACGCTCCATGGCCGCCTCTGGACTACGCTCCAGGGCCGCCTCTGGACTACGCTCCAGGGACGCCTCTGGACTACGCTCCCTGGCCGCCTCTGGACTACACTCCATGGTGCTTTTCGTGTTTTTGTTTATTCTGTCTGTCATTCTCTTAACTTTTACCAGAGATGAGCTCTTAAATATTGCACTTTCAACTCCTCATATTTTTCCACCGCTATTTTACGAACCCTGTTCATATTGTAATATAATAACTCAATACTATTTATCCCAGTATCCTTTGCACTATGTTCCACATTTTTATTGGACTCTTCATTGCACTCATTTCTCTACATTGTTTCTGTTTAGTGTATGTATGTATTAGTGTGTCTATATTAGTGTCTATATATTGTTTGTTTGGTTGGTTGGTTGTTTTGTGTGTGTAAGCACATTGTGAGCAACTATGCTCCAAAGATTCTGGATTCTGATTAACCAGGAAAACTGTTAAGAAAAACACTTTCTTCACGCATTGCACTGTTAAATAATTTCGAGGGGATGAAGGTGATTATTAATTACTGAACTGCTGGAAAGCTTTACACGTGAAACAGATTAACAAGCAAACCAGCCGCAACTTACCACAGCAAACTGGAGATTAAAAAACAAAAACAAGAAGGTGACTTTACCCAAATCTGATCAGACATACTGCACTTTTTACAGAAAATTAGAGAGAAAGGGCCGTCTCAAGTAACAGCCGGTCTCTAATTCATTTAGGGAATTTAATTAATTAATTTTGTTGTTTTGAGTGTAGCCCTGAATGTATGTTGAAAAGTTGACTGACAAATATGAAACCGGACAATAGCCTACGTAAACCCCCAAAATCCTAAATTGCCTTATTCCATTGTGCTTCAGGTAAAGACGCGCTGTGCTGTGGACACACTGCGGCAGACGTGATGCGTTTGTGGTCCGTGTGTTTCTTCCGTAATTTCGGTTTTCCACCTCCAATGAGAGCAGAGTACAGCCACGTCCCTAAACTTTGTCTTACCCAGACACCAGAGATAAAAAGACTGCTCAGGTACACATAAGCAGACACGTCGCCATCTTTTATTCTCACCATGAATGAACTAAATTAGTCCAATCAGTCACGCAACGCGAGGAAAGAACAAAAAAAAAAGCAAAAGGTGACATTTTCTCCTCCGAGCTGAAGATTATTCAAACTTTGGGCAATCAGGGCTCTTAAAGGACAGATAAATACTCCAATACAGAACATCAACCTTTGCTATTCTTCTTACTTTACTCAATTAATTCAAACTTTTCTTCTTCCTTTTCATTTCATCTATCTCCTTTACCTACTCCCCCCCTCCTCTCCCCTTGTTATCTTTCCACTCGTCCGTGACATCTCTCGCTGCGTTCTGTCGCTCCGTCTGTCGCCCTTGGATGATGGATGGGGTGATGGACGCTCAGTTGCCACGGTAATTTGATGGATGGTTTAGCAACTGATACGAGTGCCTGGAGAGCACAGCAACACACACAGCAACACACACACAGCAACACACACACAGCAACACACACAGCAATGCACCCTCCTGCTGGCGTATGTGGGTCCTTGACTTTGAGATCAACAGACCTCAGACAGTCACTGCTGCCTCCATAACAAATCCCGCTGACCCGCGTCTGCAGCGCCACACGTCTGTCCATCGGCATCATCACTTTGGCCGACGATGGCGCTGTGATAAAGAGGGACAGACCGACACCGGAGCGAGGCTGACAGTCTCTCCGTCAATGTCAACGGGCCAAAAGAGATGACGGTTGACTTCAGGAGGAGAGGAGCGTGAACAGATAAAACCAGCAGAATGGCACCTTATGCAGAAAGAAACTAAGCCCCGCCCCCATTTCCAGAGTAGTCTACGATATGAAGTCTCATGAAACCGTAGTTATGTCAAGCCGCGTTACTCAGCTTCCTGTACACGCGAGTCCAACAGTACCCAGGTGACGACATCTCCGTCACTACGTTGGGTTTACGGCTAAATTAAGAACGCTTTCAAAACATCTGTGCATTGAAAACTGGTTTTAAATCAAATGCATGTACTGTACGTACAGCATGAGCACAGCTTTGTGCCGTTAACGATGATAAATCCCACATTCATTAACATAAAGAACCCCCCCCCCCCCCCCCCCCCCCCCCCCCCCCCCCCCCCCCCACCCCCCCCACCCCCGAATCAACCATACATGGCAAACTACTTCTCACAGTGGCACATTTGCATAATTGATGACAAATTATTGAAGAAAACCATAAGGTATTTCTTGTTTTTTTTGTGATAAATCAAGTAAATTCGGTCAGAAAATAATTAAAAAGTTACAAAAAAAATTGTTCGACTTGGATCAACAACAAAAATGAAATTTTCCTTAACCAACTGTATTTACTAGTACTGTATAATTCCACTCAGTGTTAATCCATTTTCTATTTAGTACATTTGTACTGATCCAGGTTCAAAAAGGACAAACGAGGTGTGTTTACTTTGACTTTTCCATAAATAAATATTAAATGTGTTTTACATGGTTGCAGACACAGTGCTGTATAATGTGCTTATTTATTCTACATCTGTAACCTCACCACGTCATTGGAAAGATCTCCTGATTCTCTTAGTTTTTGCACCTTAAACTACGTACAATAATTAAAAAAGGGACAGTTCGTCACAAACACAAAAACACATGTTTCTCTCAGCTCCTCTTAGTTTCTATGCGCCCAAATCTGGAACAAGCTCCCAGAAAACTGCAGCTACTAAATCAAGGCCTTTCTTGTTTATGTTGCCTTTATTGAAATAAGTGTTAATTTCTTATACTGAAGTTGCATTTTTGAAACTGTATGCCGTATATAAAGTATACAAGTATACAAAGAGTTAAAAAAGTAAGACCGGTGGGACCGGCAAGGACACATTGTCCCATACTAGCAGCCTAAAATCTCATATTTTACCTGCTGTTATATTTGTAGTTGTTTATTAACTGCCCTTAAATGTTTATTTCCTTATACTGCACTTTAACTTTTACTCTCATATTTTACGTTTTTAATTTCTTAATCGGTTTTAACACCCTTAATGTTAAATGTAAAGCACTTTGAATTGCCTTGTTGCTGAAATGTTGCCTCAGCAGTAGTGTTATTCATCAGACTAGACAGTTTGGGTATGAGTTGCCCAGTGTTGATGTTATCAGCTGTATAGATGTCTTCTTTCTTTAATAGATCTAAATGGCAATTTTCCATTTGGGTTTGTGCTCTAAATGTAATTTTAAGTCGTTTTTTTACAAAGTCATGTGTGTGTTTTTTTTTTTTGTTTTTTTTTTACATAACTTATAAATTGTTTTTAAATTGTTAAATGTAATCGTTTCTATGGAGATTGCCACTTATTACGGTTGGCTGGTTGGTTTGTGTACAGTAACCATAGCAATGCACAGAGCTGACCGTAAGCCGTACACAGGCACGAGTCTGTGAACAGTCAGTAAAAACCCTGATTTAGACGCATATCCCCAATGCATGCTGTATAAAAGTCCAAAGAATGCCTCTAAAACCCGAATAATACCGGAATATCCAACGCCTCAATCGGAAAAATGCCTTACTCTGAATATCCAACACTTGCAATGCTATATACTATTTACATGACCATCAAATTCTGAATATTGGCGTGCATGTAAACGTACTGATTGCTGAAGAACACAGAAACATGGCGCATTTTGTGTACAAATCATTTCTTATATAATAAAGTTTGAGCAACATTTTGTATGCCTATTTTTCTTCATCTGTTCTTCAATGTATTTTCTCTTTTTGTCTTTTCTCAGTCTTTTTCAAAGCTACCAAAGGGTTTCTGTGCTGGGATCTACTGCTTTACTATGATCTACGTCATGACTGGGCAGTGAAATCCTAACAGTCAGTTTGTTAGAAACTATCTAGACCACTACAGTCCCCGTCCCACTTGGCCCACACCTCTTGGGAGACGCACTTATTTAAATCTACGCTGCTAAACTTTAGTTTAAATAAAGGGTGTCGCATTAAATTTAAATGTTAAAGTGACCTTTATCATTTTGAGTCTGACCAACAGTATATATCATCATTATACAACATTAATGTGACCTTTATTATCATTATAGGATGTTAATGTGACATTTAATAGCATTATGAAAAAGGTAAAGAAGGACTCCCTGAGATTGTTACAGCCATGCAAAATCCCCAAAACTCTCTCCATGCCGATTCAGGGAGCAGCACTGCGTTTAGCCGTGTATCCGGAAAGTAACGTTCCCGTACAACCAAAAGTGCATTTTCAATTACAATCCGAGGGAAACCTATTTAATCCTATTTCGACCTACCACAAATGCGTTTCTAATCAAAGGTCACGTTGGACAGAGGGGTCAAACAAACAGGACTTTATCCCAGGAGACCGATGTCTGAGACCAAAAGTCAACCGTGATTTATTTTAACATACTAATATTTTAACATACTAATACTCTGTAAACACAACATTCAAAGTTCTGCTCGCCAGCGGTGAAATTTAACTCCAAATTGGAACAACAATTGGTGTTTAAAACTCACTATATTTGCGTTTTTCCAGCTCTGTTTTCAGGATTTTCACAGCTTCCTTTTGGATGTTAGCTTACGATGTCGCACTCGGTTGCTATGTTTTGGAGATTGATGCCCAAAATTGTCCCGCACTCACCAAAATAGAAAGAAAAGAGAAACTACAGGCAGAGGTCAGGGTCTCTCTAGAGACTCTGTACAGGTGTGGCAGACAAACACCTGTTGACTTTCAGGTTCACAGAGGCGATAAGCCGGCATGTAAACACGAACCGTCTTCATGCTTCATGACACTGAAAGTTGGTGGAATGACAGAAAATGAAAGAACAACAAGATGGAGGTTTTATTTAACCAAGAGCTGCTCAGTGGGTCATATCACACACACACACACACACACACACACACACACACACAGTTTGTTGGTTTATTTGTAGTCTGTCAGACTTTAATCCTCCCTGAACGGAAAGCAGCTCATTACAGGAACAGAGATTCTAACGGAGACAATACAAAAAGACAAACAGCTGTTTTTGAATGGAGGTAAAGAAAGGAGGACACTTTGAAAGAAGAAGAAAAAGACAAATTTGAGCTGACAATGAAGCCCGGAGGCGTCTCAGACTGACTGAAGATCTGTTGGTACAGCTCAGATCATCTGAAACCTCGTGTTGGGTTTACAGCGTGGGACCAATATTGGGTTTTGCTTACAACCATAAAAGCCGTTTTAATTGTTAATACCTCCATTTTGTTTTTACTTTTCTGTTCAAGAAAGCAGATTCCATTTATTAGCCATTACAATAGAGCAATGTTTCCCAAACTTAGGGTCGGGACCCAAAATGGGTCGCAGACACGTTTTTATTGGGTCGCCAATTGGCAGAGAACAGACTAAAGTCTCAGCATGACCTCAGAATGACCTCAGAATGACCTCAGCATGACCTCAGCATGACCTCAGAATGACCTCAGAATGACCTTAGAATGACCTCAGAATGGCACTTTCGATAAGCAAACCTAGACTAGATCAGCTGGTTGATATCTTCAACCAGACACACACATCTCATTAAATTCAAGTCAGCATTATCTAAAAAAATGTTGGTGTCGATACTGAGGGATGATGGGAGGGGGGGGTTGTAAGAACATGAGTTGAGAAAGGGTGAGACACATAAAGGAGAATTGAGACCTTTTCTGTTATTGTGTTTACTTTTATAATGGAATAAATACACTTCATATACATTTAAATTCATGGTTTGTTACGTCTTTTGTCCACAGTTTAAAAATGTAGATGTTACAATGATTCATGGTGTATTTTTGCAAATTTGGGTCCCGGGGAGACACCAGATTTCTCTTTTGGGTCTTGAGCTGAAGAAGTTTAGGAACCACTGCTATGGAGGGATCCAAATTTAGTTCTCTGCTGCCTTCTGCATCTCGATCACCGTGTTGAGGTTATCCGTATACGTGTAAAACACACTGCACACTGATTTTTGACTTACAGGCTAAGTTGCATCATTTATGCAAAGACTAAATTCTTGCTTTGGGAAAGCTCCAGCGTGCTGACTGATGCTTTTCTCTCTGCTGCTCTGAGGAGGAGGGACGGATGAATGTCTCTGTCAGATGAAGCTGTGGAGTTGTTATGAAATATATGGAGGGATGTTTTTTGTTTTTTTTTCTTCTCGGGTCGTATAAAGCCGTTTCTTTCAGAGGTTTTTGGAGGATGAGGATGGAGATGGAGGGATGGGAGGATTAATGTATCTGTCAGAAGAAGCAGCTCTGCAAACAGCCGTTTCCACTGCCTTCAGGCTCAAACCAGGATTTTAAAATGAGAGTGATGCTTCAACAGAGACGCCATGTATCCAGCAACGGTTTCTTCATAGGGACGTGTGCATAGTACTCGGTACTGATACCACCAAAAGTACACCAGACTTGAAACCAAAGTTAATGTCATGGAACGGGGGGAGTACAATAATACTTAAATTACTTATTAATTCATTTACTTACACATTTTCGGGGCCCCTCATGTGACTCTTGTGGACTAGAGGGGCCATGAGAGAGTGATTTCCATGTAATTAGGAGATCTCCCAGACAGCAAGCATGTCTGTTTCTCTCTGCCGTTGTTGTTTTTCACGTAGAACCGGTCTGGTTATGGTTCACTTAGTCTTGCATTGCCAGACCTTCTTCCTCAGGGCTGTAAAGGAGGGTCTGGCTAGCTAGTCCAATGTGGGATGAGAGAAAAAAGTGCTCTGGTTTATCGGCATTTCTTTAAAAGCCGCCTCTGCAAAATGCCCTCGAGAAGGGACTTGTCTACGGGAGCATGTGTACGTTCAAAGGTTGTTTTACTCTTGCAACAGAAAACTCAGATTGGACAGATAGTCTAGCTAGCTGTCTGGATTTACCCTGCAGAGACCTGAGGACCAGGTAACCATAGTCCTCAGAAATCAACCCGGGGTTTAGAATTCCAAACCAAAGAAAGCGGAAGGTGACGGACATCCGGCCGAAATGAAAGACATCCGGCGTGATTTCCAGCGGCACCTGAAATATCCAGGAAGTGGAACGAACTGACAATATAGAGGTTTTTCGCTACAACAAGCGCTAAAGTTACAGTTGAGTTGACAGAGCGAGAAACTTTGGGAGACTTTCCTTTGGGTTTGCGAGCTCCCGGTGACGTTGGGAAAGCCGTTGCTGCAGATGTAACGTTACATAAACATCTGGTAAAGCCAGAGGCTGACTGCGGCCCCAATGGAGATGCTGTGCCATGAACTACAACAAAGAACTAGTACAAACTACTATTTATTGGGACTGTTATTGCCACTCTTCATTGTAACCCCAACCGGCCTCTCAGACACCGCCTACCAAGATCCTGGGTCTGGGTCTGGGCCTGGGTCTGGGACTGGGTCTGTCCCAGGTTTCTTCCTAAAGGGGAGTTTTTCCTCGCCACTGTCGCCCTGTTGCTTGCTCTGGAGGAAACTACTAGACCTGTTGGGTCCTTGTAAATTATAGAGTGTGGTCTAGACCTCCTCTATCTGTAAAGTGACTCGAGATAACGCTCGTTATGAATTGATTCTATGAATAAAATTAAAAATTGAAATAGAGCTGTTTTTCTATGCTGATTGACTTTCTTATGCTTCTCGAGAAATTAGTGGCAGACTACAACTCTTGTAGGCGTATACTAACCCCGTCAGGTCCGGGGGATCTACCTTACTCTAGAAGAACTAGTACAAAAAAAAACTTAGATTAATTAACTGTACTGTCCCGATTATTAGACTATGAAATAATGAAATATACGCCTACTCAAACCAGACAGGGCAACCTAACGCAGACAAGTTAGCTTACCGTTTTTAGGTGATACGCCATGTTTGTAGTCCAGCTGCAAACTGTTGCTTGCAAACTTTGCATTCAACTTTTTTTCCGTTATCTATTGTTGTAAAATGCTGCCACACTGGCGATGTCTTCGACATGGTAGAGGAGGACTGACTGGAAATATTCAGCAAACCACTAAAACAAGGCTTTCTAGTTCTTTCTTCAATCTGTCCCCAGTGAGTCGGGCTAATCCAAAAAAAGAGAAAACACGGGGGTGTTCTGACGACAGACTGTTACCTGTGAAACAGGGGAGCTTTGACAACACCCCAATTAGCAATTAGTGCTTTCCACCCATAGACCATAACGTTCTATGCTTCCACCTGATGAAATCAAGACTGCAAAAAACAAATCAAGCAATCTGAATTTTGGTCGAGCCAGAACGTATCGACCAATAAATCGACTAGTCCACTGGGAGATTACGGCCCTACCAATCAGTGGAGTCCTCGTGAATTAACACTCAGCATGAACAGCATCTCATGCATGTGTTAATGGAAAGATAAATCCATTAAATAAATATTCCTCAGTGGAAGATATCTTGTATTTCATCACATTCCCTACTTAGTGTTCATGTCTTCATAGCTCCCTGCAGTGAAAGCATGCACACTGTTATTCCAATCAATTAATCATCCAAATTAAACATCAGCTATTCCAGAGCTTCAAACTGACAAATTGTTCCTTCTTTAACGCTATGAAATAATGGGCTTTCCAGAGATGATGTTATTGTTTGTAATTGTTTTCTTTCAACTTGATTGAATTTAATTAATCTGCAGATTTAATTTGCCAGAGGGAGATTCTTAATTTGACATCCCTGTGTGGACGGTTAAATAATTTTATAATAATTTTATATAAAAGGTTTGTTGCTCAGAAAAATTACAATAATAGCATTTCTTGGGTTAAGATATTCTTTTCTTATTAACTTATTCTCATCAACAGTTTGCATGATATCTTGCAAAATATGACATTTTATGTCATGCTGTGAAACAGCGACCGGTCATTGTTAATTTAATTTATATTGATACTGTTCATTGATCCTGAGTGGGGGAAATTATAATTTACACTCGTTAGTAACTCACTAGTTACGTGAAGGTCAAGACAGCTAAGTAGGAACCTAAAGGACTGGTTAGGATTAGAGAAAAGTTTACGTCTTGGGTTAAAATAAGTACTAAGGGACACATCCACTACCACAACCTCCTCCATATGTGTATTTTTGAGCTTGAATACTACGTGCTCTGGAAATACATGTATGCAAATCCGTGTTATAGACCCAATCCCAATGTTTGTTTATAACAACTTCCGGGTAGAAAATACCTGCATCCAATATATACTTTGACTAAGGTTAGTTTGGAGCGCTAATTTACCCGTTGGACCAGACTAAAGGAAATAACACCACCCAAACTAGCAGTCAGTCCAACTGGCGGTGACATGTTACGGTTCCTAACGCTCAAAGACAAAATAAGCACAGATAAGTCGGACCTCCGTCATTAACTATATGTCTCTAAACTGTGTAGTTAGGGCTGAAAACAACAACATAACTCAAATGCCAAGATTCAAATCAAATGCCAGTTGTCTACCCGGAAGTGACTTCTGTATTATCGCCATGTCACAGTGATTATTTACATACAACTTACAGTGCATTGCTTTAACATATTTCTGTATGCATTAACAGTTCATGAGAACAGTCGGTTCTAATATACTCCATGTGGATCCCTCCCATGTTAATGCAACAGATACACACAGTTCACACAACCTAATAAATATATTCATAGATTCAAATGAAGCAAATCAGGACCGAGACAGGTCAGTGTTTTTGAATTAACAGTGTGCAGTAATGGAAGGCAGCAGCAGGGCAAACTCCCTCTGCAGGGAGAGAAAGGCAGGAGAATAAACATTTTACTTTAGCCATTAATTTAATAACCGAGTACTGCAATGATGCATATGGCATGCTGTAGGACTGAGCTTCATCAACCAGAATACGAGTGTTTGGAAGAGGCTTAATGTCTGGGTAGGATCTTACAGAGCTGCAAGTGTATAAATTACCAAGTCATTCGCTAATCTCTCATATCATGGAAACATCAGCTTTAAGTAGTGTCGGCTAGTGGGAAATGGGAGCACATCTTGATTTTCTGGAAAATCCATTAATATCCATTATCTGTGCAGGCATATAGTGTGCAGGATCACAGGACTCACACAGCACAAAACACACTGGACCGGTCATTCTTTCACAGGACTAGGAGAGGAATTGGCAACCGATGCACAACCACAGCTCCGTCAAATCAAATCACATTAAAATACCTTTTTGTATGTTATCACCACAAATGTATCCGTATCATTTTTGGATCATTGGTTTTGGGACTGCGTATCCAGAATTGTATGCAATCCTCACACAATCCTCTGCAGACAATCAGAAGACAGACTGTAGGAAGAACATGTAAACACGGCCTCTAGATAGAGAGAACATCTAGCAATATTTCAACGTGCTGCTGCAACAGCAGAGAGATCGCACACCTGTAGAGTCTGAAGCACATCAATCGGAACCGGAGTTACGTGTAGCTTTATAATCATCTCTGATGAATGTGAAATAATGGAAGTGGTACTTTTAAATTTTAATAAAAGAACAAAAAAAAGATGAATATATTCATCACAGAGTAAAACTTAAATGCCTGACTGATTCACTCTAGCAGACTGGTGAGGGTTATAAATGACCAAGATATGATTCGTCATTAAAACAGCATTTCACCAAAATTATCTTTCAGTAACAAGGAGGCACAGGCGTGCGTGTGTGTCCGTGTGTGTGTGTGTGTGTATGTTGGAGTGCCGTCCTTGGGTGTCTGGCAGACGAGATGGATGAGTTGTAATTACACTGATAGAAAGATGATGGGCAGAGGGGAAGAAGAAAAAGAGGAGGAGGAGGAAACAAGGTTGTGCATGCATTTGTCCTTGTGTAGGAGCGTTGGACGCGTGCGTGCATATTTCTGTTTTAAATGTTATGGTTGTTAAAAGGATGATGGGATATCAGCAGAATACAGCAGTGGAAGGTTTTGACTTTCAAATCAGAATCACAACGGACATGACAGACATGATAAACAGTGTGCAATAAAAGCGTTAGAACAGCCAAAGCTTGCAGGTGGAGCCGATTGTTCGCTTAAATGAATTAAGTTGTTTTCAAACCGTGAGGCAAAGACAGGCTACTGCATGAGGTGAAAGGGACGGGTTCATGCAGGTGCTCTAAACAAACTGGAAGTCTTTTGTTGTGGTTTGGCTGCTAATCAACAGCTGTGTCACAATTAAAGTACTTTAAAACACTTAGTGACCAATCGCTGCAATTCCCCCTAAATCACACTCATGCTCAAAGTCATAACTCTGCAAAACCTGAACACACAGACATGATACACAGTGTTCGATTCAGTGCAACTTCCCCTTTCAGAGGGTATTTTACCTCTATTGTCCACTGCTAATAAACATCCATTTACCTGCTTAGAAACTAGAGATGCTCTGGTACCAGTATTGTCTCCGATACTGCCTAAAACGCTGGTATCGGTCAGTACTGGAGTTTTTGCACCGATCCAATACCACGTAAAAAACTCTCTAAAGAAAATCTATGTTAACGTAGTTTTTGATTGTCAAAACTAGATGAAAAACTGTTGATTTCATTGTTTGTGTTTGTTCATCTTTCACAAAGAGTTTAACCTGAGCCAGACTCACAACAAAGAGAAATCATATCACATCCATACATGGAAAGAAGTATACAGCTGTTAAAACATAATGTATATGTCACACTAGTAACGGATCAGTACCCGGTATCGGCCGATACGCAAGTTCGGGTATCAGGATGGGTATCAGGAAGCAAAAACATGGTATGGGACCATCTCAATTATTATTTGCTCCTAACTTCAGAACTTGGCTAAGAACCATCATGTTTTTAAGTTTTCTTCAGTTTTAGTGTAATCCATGTGTTTTGAAGGTGTTCCTTCCATTGACGTTATGAGTGGTTGTCAGCCTTGCAGATATGGGTCAAGAAGAAGACCCACAGAAGGACTGCTACACCCATCTCCCTGAGAAGGCCGGACATGGTCAGGACCCCTTGGCGTCACCTTTTACGAAGCGGTATGCTCTTTCTTTTATACCTCAGGCTATCAGACAGCACAACAAGCACTATAAAACGTATTTTTATACGTTTTTATTTTATTTTTATTTATATATTGTATTTATGTATAATTTTGTAGTGTATTTGTGGTATTGTATTTTTTTCTCTAGTTTTTGATGGGTAAGATTGCGAGTGTGAGCACTGTAATTTCCATTTCTATGGATTAAATAAACCTGACTTGACTTTAAGGCATCGGTAGAACTGTTAACCAAAGATGTGATCAAATCCAACATTACTTGGTTAGGTTTACAACAACAAAACATGGTCAGGTTTAGGAAAAGATCATGGTTGGGGTTTAAATAACTCTGTTATGTGGGCAACGTTACCCGTTACATAAAAGTTAATTTACGTAACTTAGCCTACGACCTTACTAAGAAAAGAAAAAAACAAAATCTACGTTTCACACAAGACCCAAACAACACTGGTGTGTTTGTGTGACCCATCCACCAGCCCAACCTTATTACCGTTTGTACTACGTCACCTCACGGCGGTCGAGCAGCTGATCTGAGCCTTTAATATCGACGTGGATGGGTGACCCAGCTCACCAGGGGATGATAACGGCCTCCTGAGCCGACTAGGCGTTACATTTGGGCCCTGCAGCTTCATATCGAAGGTAGCCATAACTGATATGCTAATTAATTCAGCTGATAACACTCAAAGCGGGCGAGTAATCCAGTGATAGTTGTCTGTGCATCCATGGTTACACTGCAAACAGGAGCTAATAGATAATTTGGCATTCTTTTAATGCTTCCAATATACACTACCGGTCAAAGGTTTGGGGTCACTCACAAATTTCCATTGGACTCCATTATAGACAGAATACAGCTGAGATCAGTTGCCTTGTTTTTTTTAACCAGGGCAGTTTCCAGATTACATTATGTGCTTACATAATTGCAAAAGGGTTGTTTAATGTTTTCTTAGTTAGTTTTTAAAAAATAATATCAGATTAGTAAACAAAATGAGCATTTGGAACATTGGATGAATGGTTGCTGATAATGCACGGATACTCTATGTGCCCAAATTTGGCCGCCACACATGGGCCACATGAGCTGGGAGAAAAGGAAGTAATGGAACCACGTCGACCTCTGTACAGAAGCGTGTTAATTATCTAGAATCTCAAGATAACAAAACTGTTATCTTGGGTTTGCATCTTAATTACTGTATTATTCTGAGACAAAAAAATCTGACTATCTGACTGTTTTATGTCATTTGGAGACATTAAAACTGCTATCAAGATCTTGAGTCACTCATTATCTCGAAAAGGAGGAGAATGGTGTTCATTTATAGTATTTCAAGCCGGAATGTCCTGATTATATAAATCACTTTATGAAGATAGTTTCTGGAGATATAAAGCATTGTTTTCACGTGATAAAAACTTCAATGTGTCACTTCATCAAAATGACAACTTAAATCTGTCAAATTTAGCTAAATATACTTCACGCCTGCTTTGAATTCAAAAAAGGAAAACGGTGCTCCGCAAAATCCCAGAACATGCCTGGGAATCAACACATTTCGGAATTAAAGTTGTCGAGTGATAGTTGTCTGTGAATCAGTGAGTCCACAGGAGCTGCAGGTACATACTGTATATCAGCTTAGCTTTTATTAGTGCTGATTTGCCTAAATTTAATCAAATACAGGCTATAAGACAAAGCAGGGTCCACAGCGTAACCCACTTAATCTAAATTATCTATTTACTGTATTTCCCCTAATTAGAGCATGATTATTTCCCAAATAGGACTCTTCGCACGGGACTAGTATTACCTGGGGACCTCTAATCTAAGTGGTTGCGGAGGTTGGCATCTGGATGAGTTGGGGTCGTGTTGGCAATTTTAAATCAACGTTTCTCAGTCTTGACATGATATCCAGTAAATTTGAGTAAATAAAGATTTTGCTCATCACGGACGTGTAGGGGTAATTTTAAAATCCCATGAGGTCACCTGGTAAGACCCATGTGAATCCCATGAATCTCAACTTTCTGTGTTGCACTAACATTGGGACATTATTGAAGGCTAACTCCAGAGTCACATATGTGTCAGCTTCAGATGCAGTTTGTACTATAAATGCTAATCATTTTGGTTTTTAAGGACTAGCAACTTGTAACGGCTGCTGTTTTTATAGTGTAAAATTAATTCCTGGCTATGCCTCTGCTACTAAAAAGCAACAGAGAAACTATATAGTGCATGAAGATTAGGTTTCACCTAGGCTGACCCTAGAATCTCACACACACACACACACACACACACACACACACACACACACACACACACACACACACACACACACACACACACACACACACACACACACACACACACACACACACACACACACACACACACACTTTACTGTTCATGCTTTGCATATTAACGCATGCTCTCTAAGGCTGGATCTGTACTACACTGACTAAAGTTACTATATAAACAAGTCCTCCAAACTATGACGATATGAGTCATTTACAGTGGTGTAGTCTACGTGATGTGGTGTAGTCTACGTGATGTGGTGTAGTCTACGTGATGTGGTGTAGTCTACGTGATGTGGTGTGGTCTACGTGATGTGGTGTAGTCTACGTGATGTGGTGTAGTCTACGTGATGTGGTGTAGTCTACGAGATGTGGTGTAGTCTACGAGATGTGGTGTAGTCTACGTGATACGCAGGTATACGCAGTATACCCACTAAGAAAGTTTCAGGACTTCCATATCCCCAATTAAAAATGCCCATTGACACGCAACAACAGACTTTCCATTATAGTTTTGATATATTTAGAATTGTTATCTGTGTTTTACTTCATACAGCTAACTAAATAAAGGTATTTCTATCGTAAAGTGGTGCGTGAAAGTGATTCCAAAATTCAGGAAATTAAGTTGATGCTCAAAACGTCCCTGGAGGAAGGACACCTAGACGGACAAAAGTGCCCGTTGACCGTCTTTTCTTCCAAATGAAAGTCCTGCGTTTATTTGACCCACTAGAGGATTCCGCCACTAGAAAGGGGAAATAATTGGTAATTGTAGAAAATGACGTCCGGGAGCATTTTTGGGGAAGAACAGTCTATTACTCTCTCTCAAAGTATTTGCTCTACTATACAAATTTATTTCCACAGGCTGATTAACTCCCTGGTACCCCCGTCTTTTTACTCCTGATCCTCTTAGATATCACAACTTCATTATGAAGATATTTAGTGTTTTAACCTCCAGAGATAAGGTTTTAATGACATGAAACACAGCTTAGAGGAGATCAGGGCATTACATGTGTGTCTCTCTCTCTCTCTCTCTCTCTCTCTGCCTCGAGACAAACAGGAGTCCCATGAGAAGAGAGAGAGAGAGAGAGAGAGAGAGAGAGAGAGAGAGAGAGAGAGAGAGAGAAAGAGAGAGAGAGATCAGAAATGACAGAGGAAGAAAAAACACAAAGGCTGTTACAGAATCAACAACATTTTCTGTTTGGTGCATAATGAGATTATTAAGTTATGGTCACAGTGTAAGTGTTTTAAAAGGAACATAAATGCAGGATTGTTTAGAAATTAAGTCAGAATCACGAGAGATTAGAGATTTAAAAACACCGTTGTAATGATTTTCCTTGCTGAGTTTTGTTATCATGACCATGAGTTTTATCTTATATAAATAACTTTTATTTGTAAGCGCTACATATTGTTTACAGTTTTTTTTGCATTTTATTCCCATTGCAAAAGTAAATTGTTATGAAATTTAACTATTTATATACATTAAAATGTTGTTGCATGTTTTTGATGTGGGTTTTTCGCTGTTAAGACTCCCCTAGTCTGTCCTGCTTTTTGGACCCATTTCGGGCTGGTTTCTTTAAGTGGACTCATTACAAGTTACATTAAGCTTCAACAGAGCAACACAATTATTTAGACCGCAATTTATATATTTTAGTTACAGGTAAGTACATTTCTTCATAAAGTCAGTTTTTGATACTCTATCACTGCATATGGATAACTTTGTGTCTTTACTTTTGATCATATCTGAGGAATTAAGCGTGATTGACTCTCTACGAGCCTCGTCGTTACTGGATAGCCGTGCATGTGGAAGACGGACATGGCGGCGTACCTGAGTCAAAACCCTTTAAAACCTGAGAGAAGTGGCGAGGAAGGTTGTTAACAAGTACATTGTTGGATGTGTTAGTTATATTTCCTTCTTTCTTCTCCTGGTTTTACTCTCGTCAAATCATCGGTTCTGATACTGAATCATTCGGCATGCGTGAGTGTTAAAAGGCCAGAAATGTTCCTTCCTGAACAAACTAAAGCTGCTTTAAAAAAGGAACCACAGGTGCTTTTTGGTCTTGTGTGTGTGTGTGTGTGTGTGTGTGTTGAGACTGACCGTCACGCCGCTGTCGGTCTGCGTCTCTTTGTAGGTGAAGTTGCAGACGGCCCAGGCCAGGTAGTACGTGGACATGCGCGGCGTGCGGGCGAAGCGGTTGGTCACCCAGCCGTCCTCCTCCGACAGCGAGCTGCTGTCCACGGGCATGTTGGACAGCGAGGTGTACTGCGGGTCGTGGCGCAGGGTGAGGGAGAACGTGGCCTTGTAGATGGGCTCGTCGAAGCAGGGGAAGGCCTTCCGGGCGTGGATGGGACTGAACTGAGTCACGGCCAGGTAACTGGGAGGGGACACAAGAAAGGGAGCTGTGTTATTGGTAAATTAAAATAAAAAGATGAACTGATCCCAAAAGGATCAATAAAGAGAAGTCTAAGTCTAAGAATGATGCGCTAATTACAGCACAAATTAGAAAAAAACTATCTAAAAAACAATTACAGAACAAATAAATAATAATCTGATCAATTACAATATGTAACAAACATTAACGAAGGAACAACCTCTAAATGACATGTGCATAAACCAAATCAAGCGAGATTCACTGATGATGAAGATCAAGCATCACGTTAAACGTCCCAATGGAAACGTGTTGCTCTAATTTGAGAGAAGCCAGATCCATCTGTTGGGGGTGGAAAAGTTAAAAGCACCGTTTATTAATTTACTCTAACTTAATTTACCTTAACTTTAATTAAGTCCAACCCTGGATTTCCACCAGCTGCAGAACGGCTGCACATGAGCGGGAATATTAGTTGAATATCAGAATATCGTCTTTTTCAGAATAAGGGATAAATGTGCAATGGAATGTCATGTGCATGTAAATCTAGCTCAATGTTTCCCAAACTTAGGGTCGGGACCCAAATTGGGTCGCCAATTGGCAGAGAACAGTCGAAATGCTTAGCATGACCTCAGAATGACCTCAGAATGACCTCAGAATGGCACTTTCAAAAACCGAACCTAGACTAGATCAGCTGGTTGATATCTTCAACCAGCCACACACATCTCATTAAATTCAAGTCAGCTTTATTTAAAAAAATGTTGGTGTCGGTACTGAGGGATGATGGGAGGGGACAGAGACACAGAAAGGAGAATAGAGACCTTTTCTGTTTACTTTTATAATGGAATAAATAAACTTCATATACATTTAAATTCATGGTTTGTTCCGTCTTTTGTCCACAGTTTAAAAGTGCAGATGTTACAATGATTCATGGTGTATTTTGTATTTTGCTGATCTCCGCAATTTGAAGCCTTCAGTTCATATTGATGAATAAAATGATTATTTTACAGTAGTTATTTGTAAAAAAAAAAAAAACATTTATACAGTAGGCTACTTTTATTTGTTAAACCAATGCTCGGGCCTGTAAAAAAGGTTTTGTTCTTTGGTTTCAATGTATTACGGAGTATTTCATCGTATAATAATGGTAAAAAGACAAATTAAAGGTTACTCCTTCACGGATTTCGCCCATCACGAGTTCTTTTTGGAACGTAACCCCCGTGAAAAACGAGGGTTCATTGTACAGCAAACAAGCTCCAACTGCCCATAAAATGACCCAGAAATAGGTCCGCTTCCAGCTCTGGTCGGACATTCACTAGATCTTAGTTTGACTGGAGGTCAGGTTCATGTGTTGATCATTAATAACACATGACGCTATAAAACCTCAGAGAAAATACAAATACATCCCTAAGACATTTTTTGTGTGTGTAGATTAATCACCTGTTTATTAATGAGCTTTAGAGAAGTTGGTAGGTGCATTTTGGTACCTTTGGGCAGCGCCAGGATAGCGGTTTCCCCCTGATTGGTCTTTATGCTAAGCTAAGTTAGCCGGCTGCTTGCTGTAGCCTCAGACATGACAGTGGTGTTGATCAACTACAGGATGTAAATGATGAAGAGTGGCACAGAGGGTCAGCCGGACGACCTTAACTGTGCATCATCACGTCTCTGGCTCCCAAAAACTAGAAACACACTGAACTAACAACAACTGCAACAGTACAAAGTTTCAATTTGATTGCCTTTGAATTCACTTTACATTTTTCTCAGGAAGATTCTGTTTTTCTTTCTTTTAAAAGTTAAAGTTTCACTTCAAACCAGGTCCCCCTGGGTCCATTGGGTTCCAAGAAACTAGGATTGGGCCAGGTCCACATTACTTTCAGTCTAATTAGCTTCCTTTCTTTCTCTCTCTCTCTCTCTCTCTCTCTCAGCGGAGGCAGTGGTGGAGCAGCCACCCCCGTGTCCTGCAAGGTAAAATGAAAAGGGAGTCTGGTGGCTTTGAAGATCTTTGATCTTAGAGACAACGGCTTGAGTTCCCCGTCGTAGAGGACTGTCTGACAAGCAGGTAACGCAGTTAAAACTATTCTAAACTTAGCCTACACTAAAAACTAACAGATGTCCAAAGTGTTAAGCTACTGTCTAAGCGATTTCACGAGTGATTTAGGCTAGAACATGTGTTGTCACATACAGCAAACATCTCACTATCTGCTAGCTGCCTGTCCCCTGAACACACTGTAAAAAACATCTCCTCACTA
>NC_048429.1:1641964-1660282 GCF_013103735.1 Etheostoma cragini
TGTCCCCAGAACACACTGTAAAAACATCTCCTCACTATCTGCTAGCTGCCTGTCCCCAGAACACACTGTAAAAACATCACTATCTGCTAGCTGTCTGTCCCCAGAACACACTGTAAAAAAATACTTCAAAAGTCAACAAGAAGTAACGTCACCCAACGTCGCTTATAGCACCTTTAAATAGAGTCCAGCCGGACTCTCCACTGACCGACAGGTTAGATATTATATCGACGAACACTTTGCTCCACATTTTGGCTTTGAATCCACATGACGGCTATAAATGAAATGTCTATTGATGCAGAACTGCTGTTGCATTAACATGACCTATATAGTGACCAATGTATTCAATTGATCATGTGCTCATGTTTGGCTTTAAATGCTTTCTGGCTCCAGGTCAAAGCAACAACACGCTGAATAAATCCATGAAAAATGTGATGCCGTCGTATGAAGCTGGGTTTTGTTTTAGTCTTTGAACATTTCAAGGCTATCAAAGCAGAAATTTAAGGTGGAATTAGAGTTCAGAGGGTTGAAGGATGAGGATAATCCTCTGAAGTCGGCTGTCTGCGAGCAGAACTTTTCACAGGAAGACATCTTGACTTCTTCAGGTTTTCTGGTTCAGCGTGGAATAAAAAGGTGCTTCGACAGAAAGAGATAATCCAAAATAAACACGAAGACATTTTCTGTTTCCTCCCGGTTCCTTTAAGCCGAGTTGAATGTTTTCGTATCAGCTTTGTTACGTCCGTCTGTCAGCGACCTGACGGAAACAGGATGAAATTAAAACTCCAGGAAATAATCCCTCTGAAAACTTTCTCATCTTTTTCCTTTCTTGTGCGTTTTTCTCCAGGTGTTTGAGGAGGAAGAGATGAAAGGAATAAGAGTGGGAGGCGGAGAGGTGGAGAGGATGGGAGAAAATACAGGTGGGGAGTGGAAGAGAAGAGGAAGAGGAAGGGTGGAAGAGAGAGAGAGAGAGAGAGAGAGAGAAGATGAGGAGGAAACGGGAAAGAGGTAAATATAGAGAGGCAACAAAAGTGAAGGAAAAGAAGGATGGGAGCAGAAAGGAGGAGGAGAAAAATATCAGAAGCCACCACGAAGCACTAAATATTCAAAACAGAGAAGGTATACTGGGGGAGGAAGATAAAGAGAAAGAATAGAGGGAGAGGAGAGGAGAGTTGATAGAGGGGAGAAAGAGAAATGGGAGGAAGACAGATGTGGAGGAGAAGAAAAAGAGGAAGATGAGAGGGAAAGCTGAAGAGCAGAACTAGATGAGATGAGGAGGAGGAGAGAGTTGAAGGGGGAGAAAGGGATGTGAGGAGGACAGAGGAGAAGAGAAGGAGAGAAAACGAAGGAGGAAGAGGTGCAGAAGAGAGAGTGTACATGAAGAAATAAAAGAAAAGGTAAAAACTGAAAGGAGGTGTGGAGAACTGAATCACGTATCGAATATTGGTTCACGTAAAATCAAATGGTGTCAAATGTCGGTACATGAGAGTAATTTAAAGTATCTGTCCTCTCTGCATATTGACAGAAAACGGAGGTCCGACACACACACACACACACACACACACACACACACACACACACACACACACACACACACACACACACACACACACACACACACACACACACACACACACACACACACACACACACACACACACACACACACACACACACACACACACACACACACACTTCCATATTAATGTTTGTCCTGACACGCTGTAACCATGTTTTATGTTTTTGCAGAACAGGAACCTGCTGAAAACCAGTTTTTAAATTGAGTCAGGTCCGTTTTTACATTGTAATGTAATGGTACTTTTTCTAACTTTCCCGTATAATAAATATGAACGAACACACACACACACACACACACACACACACACACACACACACACATCTACGTCGGCGCTGCAGTTACATTGTGTCCCGGCGATGCCGATAAAGCGATTTCCAGTGTGGTCACAGTTTTAAAACTCCACGCAGACACCTTTCACTGTGATCTGATATTAATGGCGAGCAGAGAGCAGTCATGTTCACATTACACCTCCTCTGAGACCTGCAGGCACTACGGTGGGTTCATCGCCCCGGGGACTGACTGACAGGCTAAGGTTTTAAGGCAAGGCAACTTTATTTCTACATCAACTCAGAGGGATTTACATGAAACATTAAAGAGCAATTAGAAACTGTCATGATGAAAGTAAAACAGGCTAAAATATAATAATATACAAGACTAAAAGCTATATTGAGTAAGAAAGTAACAAATATTCAACTTAAAAGGTTGTAGGGACGGGTTTATTTTTGTTTAATTTCTGTCAGGTGTAAAATAATCTAAATAAATAACATTATGGGCTAAATAAATAGATTTAGAACTATTTTTACAACTTAAATATTTGTAATTACAGAGGGAAAGTACCACAAAAAAAAGTATTGTTGAGTACCAGGAACCAAATTTCAGGTATTGGGTATTGGAACTAGTATTGGGTCAGATGCAAAAGGTACCCAACCCTAATGGAGAGATGATAATAAAGAGCTGGAAGAGTGGTAAGAAGAGAAAAGGGGAGATCTATCTATCTATCTATCTATCTAAGAAAAAGGTACAAAGAAGAGGAGAGAAAGTTAAAGAAGTATAAGACAGGAGGGGAAATATGAGAAAGGACAAGAGGAAGAAGAGAAAGGGAGTTAATGGATCTGAGGAGTTAGAAGAGTACTAGAAAGAGAGATGTTGACAGTAGAGATGGTGAGATGAAGAGATATGGAAATGAGAAGGGAAGAGAAAGAGGAGAACAAAAAGGAAAGACTTAAGAGGAGGAAGAGGGGGAGAAGTAGAAGATGAAAAGGGAGAGGATATGTAAGGAAGAGAAGACAAAGGAAAAAGGGAATGAGGAAGGAAATCACTGGGAGGAGAGAGAAAGAAGATTGAGAGGAGAACGAGAGGAGAACATAAAGGAAGGGAGAGGAGGAAGACGGGGAGAGGTAGAAAAAGGAGGAAAAGGTAGACCTGGAAAAGAGAAGGAAGAGGAGGAATGGAGGTTGGAGAAAGAATAGAACGACAAAGAGGTGGAAGTGAAACGAGGTATGAAGAGATGATGATGAGGGAGGGGAGAGAAGAGGGAGGAGGGAAAAACAGAATAATAAACAGAGGGCGAGCAAGGCAGAAAGAGAGAGAGAATAATGGAGAAAGCCTGAGAGGGCCGAGATAAAGAGAGAATCTATTAGACGAGAGGATGAGTCTGTCTCACACACACACACACACACACACACACACACACACACACAAACACACACACACACACCTGCATGAAACCAATACTATTAGCACACACACACACGCATGCGACTTGACATCCTGCAGGTTGCCAACAGTCGTCGCTGCCAAGGTAACGCTTGTTGTCACAGAAGTCCTGATTGACAACCAGGACGCAGAACGCACACACACACACACACACACACACACACACACAAATTGATGTGGCAACGCTTAGCTTCGTCTCACAAACCCCGAGAAGAAAAAAAAAGAATTACATAATTTCCTGGTACAGTTTTTGTCATTATCACAGAAGAGCACACGAAGCGGAAACACAAACACACACACACGGACGGACACACACACAGACGGACACACACACGGACAGACACACACGCGGACAGACACACACAGACAGACACACACACGGACGGACAGACACACACGCAGAGACAGACACGGACACACACACGATTCAGAGATGTCAGTGAAGAGGAAACTGTTGAGTCAGGTGCTTTTCAGTACCTGTGTGTGTGTGTGTGTGTGTGTGTGTGTGTGTGTGTGTGTGTGTGTGTTACAGTTCTATACATATCTCACACACTTACCACTCCAACCTCTTCAAGCAACGTCTCAAATTGCACATTACCATGTTCACATAGAAGAATGCAGAGTGTGTGTACTCGTGTGCGTTCGCGTGTGTGCGTACGTGTATGTGTGTGCGTACCTGTATGTGTGTGTGAGAGAGTGTGCGTATATGTGTGTGTGTGTGTGTGTGTTGCTGCGGCTATAGTTTTACACAGGATGCTGGTGAAGAAGCTGATTCATCATATTTGCATTAAAATATATAATAAATGTGAGTAATGGGAGGGGGGGTTAGGTCAGATTTCAGTTCTTGTTTACTGATGGAGTGATGGAAGAGCAAGTGAGGATGTAGATGATTATAAGGGGGGAGAGAGAGAGAGAAGGAAGGAGGAGAAGGAGATGAGGAGATAGTTGTTCTGCTGTCTGTTCCTCTCTATGGACCACGACCCACAGCCGATCAATAGAAACAGTTTGTGCCCTTCACACGTGAAATGAAGTATTTGACAAGCAATCGTCGGATTGTTTGAGTAAAACAGTCCTGTTCTCTTGAAGGTTTTAACTGGTGGCCACCGAAGCAGGAACCATTAATAATGTGCAACAAGGAAATACACCGCCGTCCTTCATGGCCATTAGAGCAAGGTAGCACAGGACAAACAGGGAAGTCACACGGCTGACTTCCTTCCCCATAAAAAGGCCAAGAAACGGATAACAAGTTGATGTTAATGGATGATTCCAGCGCACAATGAACCCAGGGGTTAATAACACATGGATACCGAGTCGACTGAGTCTCTGGGACGTGTTTTCATGCTAATTGGATGTGACCAGTTTTAGCACAAACCCTTAATTAGCTTATAACGACAGTCGTTGGGGTACGCAAAAGTAAAAAGAAATCGCTATTTCAATACCAATAACAAGGCCCAAAAGAGCACCACACCTCCACAGCAGCATAATGAGGGTCCCTACGTATGAACACATGCATTGAGAACTTATGTGTACAGACAGTTTATTAAAAAGATAGTTTATAAAGACATAACCGTTCGCGTATACAGGCAGGCGCCATCTTGACCAGATGAACGACAAATTCAGTGTAACGTTTGAAACATAGCTCAAGAAGGGCGTTCGTCATGTGACTGGTCATCATTGTTTTCCCAAGATAGCGCCGACCTGTACACCGAACGGTACTGTCTTTATAACCTCTACACTTACAAAGCTCTCAATGCTTGGGTTCACATGCAGGGACCCTCGTTATGTTAATGTGAAGTGTGGTGCTATTTAGAGCCTTGTTAGTGGTATAGAAATAGCAATTTCTTCTTTTTTTTTTTACTTTCCTGTGTCCCGACCACTAGCGTTTTAAGGTAATTAAGGGTTAGAATTGGTCACATCTGATTAGCATGGAAACAGATCCCAGAGAACGGTTAACTTGGTACCCATGTGTTAATAAAGCCTAGGTTCAAAATGTTTGCTTCAAGATAAGCTGGTTTCAAAACCAAGAGGTGAGTTGTTGTTGCTTGTGTAAGCCCAATGAGTCTGTGAGGGATGCATCGTACACCAGAAGGAAAACAATCCACTCAGCCTATCAGCCGGCAGACTCTTCAGTCAACAAGACAAGCTGTTGTTGTCTTCTTCTTCTTCCAAGCAGACAATTAACATGTCAGGATAGCAATTAGCTTACCTATGTCTCTAAGTTTGGCTCTAAGTAGAGCTGCAAAGATTCATTGATTAGTTTTCAAACATTACAGTGCAAACTACTTTGATAATCGATTAACTGGTTTGAGTAATTTATGACAGTAACAATTCTGATTCCAGCTTCTTAAAAGCAAATATGTTCCAGTTTCTTCACTCCTATTTGACAGTAAACTGAATGTGTTTGACCTTTGAGAACAAATTATTGGGCTTTTCAAAAAACTACATGCCGTCTTGGACAATGTCTCGCACCCACTCCATGGCTGGCTGCTAAATCACAGGAGCACTTTCAGTGATGGACTCATTCTCCCAAAATGCACCACAGGAAGGAATGACTTCCTGTGACCCTCTGTGGTGCATTTTGGGAGAATGAGTAAAACTTTATTACTCCTCCCTCTAAGTGTGTGACACACACACACACACACACACACACAGAGGTTAAAACTGGACAATATTATCTGTATTGTTCAATAACACTGGCTTGAAATGTGTGGAATAGTCAACTTCTACAATTATTTTATTATTATTATTGTTATTTTTCACCATTGCAACTCCTTAATTATGTAAATACTGTTTAATAACATTCCTTTAACTATGTAAATACCGTACATATCCACACTCCTTATATTTCTTTTATCATTATTTATATTTCTACTCTAATATTTCTACTATTTGTGCAACTGCAATGCAGAGTTTCCCTTCGGGGATCAATAAAGTATTTCTTAATCTTAAAACACTTTTCACCATTTTATAAACATAACTTATCGATCGAGATCAACCGAGAAAATAATCAACGGAGTAATAGACAATAAAATTATACTTAAAGTTTTACAGTTATTCTGTCATACACATTAAAAGGTTTCCAATGGAAATATTGATCCGTAGGTGATATTAGATGAAATGTCAGGGCGACATCAACGCCATAAGGGTTCATTCTTTATGTATAGTGAATTGAAAGGCAATCTGTCCAATAGTTGTTGAGATATTTCCCTCTGGACTGAGGTGGGCGGCCGCTGCCATCACTGTTAATTTGAGGCTCAGGTAGGAGAGTCACAGGTGTGAAGCTCTCTGCTCCACAGCACTTTCTCCTCCTCGTCTGGGTGCTCGAGAGAAAACGCATTTATTAAGTTGCTTCAGATGACGGCTATGTTATATAGGTTACCCTCTGACACACACACACACACACACACACACACAGTGGGTGAGCGCAGTATTGATCTGAAACATCTCATCTCTGGATGAATCTATCAGCGTGAGAGAGTCAAGAGAGTGAGCTGGTGATGAAGAGGAGCGACCAATCAGAGCGTTTCAGACCATCAGGTGTATTCAGACAGACAGAATGAGGAAAATAATGTGTTTTTTGTAGAAACCCAAATTGAAAGAATGAACCTGAAAATGAGCATGTTGAAATGTAGACTCTTCTTCAAGCCATCCTGTCCCACTTTGTTCCTCATCAGACCCTTCTGCCTTCCTAGTCCTCGTTAACTGTAAAGTCCATGCCTCATTAAAAAAAAAAAAAAAAAATCTCTGCAAAAAGCATCCGTCTAATGAATAAATTCCTCACAGGATCTGAAGGGGGGGGGCAAGTCTAGTTGGGTGTTTTAGGTTTCTGTCAGAAGTCTGTCTTATTATCAACACTGAGACACTAGGAGTCCGAATTTAATTGCACAACAACAACAACAACAAAAATGGACGCCCGGACTGCGTGGGCGTCTCCGACTGCATTTCTGCAGCATCGCAAACAGACAGAAGTTGAGTTTAGATCAGAGAGTGTTGAGAGATTAATACTAATGATTCATTCACTCCTCCTCCTCACATTAATGAAGTCTCAGCCAGTCACATCGCTGGTTTCAACCCCAGAAAGACGAGCCAATCACAGTGACGCGTCACAAAATGTCGAGGCCGTTTACACGATCGCACCAGTCTCAAAATCGGGATCTCATGTCATGAACGGTGGGACCGGTTTTCATCGGGATGAATTTTCAAGAATAAAACATTAAAAGCACCTTTTCTAAAAAAGGAAAGTGGAAAGGAGGCCGTGATGCACTGGCGTAAAGTGTTATTCATCAGTCATCGCTCCACATTTGCTGCAAACACTGTACTACTGTCTGTATTTTACGTATTTGTTGATAAAACCATCAGACTGGCAGTGACGTTGCAGGAGAAGCAGCGCGAGGTCTACAACATATTCCACCGAAACACCAACAACTCTTTGTGCTGCTCTTTGAATGATACTCCAGCTGTGCACCGTGCAACATAATACTACACAGACGTAATAATAATAATAATTAAGCCCACAAAGCATATGTTTCCATCCATATTATCTTCTGAAGTTAAATCCAGCTCAAAATTAAACTACAAAATAATCTGGAGAAGTTATGAAATTAGAGTTAGTTGCAGTTAGAGCTGGGCGATAATATCCACATATTTCTTCCCAAATACCTCGATATCGAGGTGATATTGTAGGGTTGACAATTGGTGCTTTTGCAAAATATGCACACAATGACATTTCTGATTAATAATCATCAGTTATGTTGATATAATAACTATGGGGATAAAGGCAAATAATGGAGCAGCTAGAACAGTCTGGTAAATTCAGAAGTACATCACGTAACTGTAATTGCTGTTGCAAGTGTTGATGTTATGATGTGTGTTCAGTAAAAGTAGGCTACTGAGAAAGTTATCCGTCTCCATCTCGCCGTTTAGTCCCTCAAAGAGTGATCCACCAACACATATCCAACCCTCACGTTACAGCTATATATAAGTTCATGGGGAAAAGCCTTTTGGGGTCAGAGGGATCCAGAGACCAGAGGGCATCACGTGACATATACAGAAGTTGTATTTTCAATGTTTAGCCACTACGTCAAACTGGATTCAAATCTCAGGGCACTTCCTGGAGGCCGGGTGGAAACTGCACCTCAACAACCCTGGTGCAGTTTCCTCGTACATTTGTTGAGTTTTGATGTCTGTTTTCGTGCTGTTGTGATGTCACGGTTTGTGTGCGCAGCGGGCTGCAGGTAAGTGGTGTCGCTGCCACAGAGACTGGTTTCGCTGGGAAACATCAGCTAAACCTGTGTGTGTGTGTGTGTGTGTGTGTGTGTGTGTGTGTGTGTTAGCATTAGCCACACAGCTGCATTAAGCTAATCCTTAAACTAACAGTGATCCTTGTACCCACTCTTCAGCAGTGTCTAATTTTGACAGTAGTGACGCGTAAATCCAACATTTTCAAAGCTTTTTTTCTTAAAATAATGAACCGTGTCTCTTTGCCTTGCTGGTTAGTCATCATATTAACATATTCATGAACCCAGACTGGCACCTTTTAAAATGGTGTTAGTCACATATACATATTTCCTCATCACTGTACGTGCGTGGAAACTCTTATTTATTATGTACTTATTCTGGCAGATAGTCTGCTCTCACAGCAACGCCGTCTGTGATTTCCAAAATAAAGTTTCCAATCCTTCTCCTTTCGAGTATTCTGAGTTTCTTTCTCCCTTCCCCAACGTTTGAGGAACTGGTTTGGTGCAGTGGTTCCCAAACCTTTTCAGCTCAAGACCCTAAAAAGAGAAATCTGGTGTCTCCCCAGGACCCAAATTTACAAAAATACACCATGAATCATTGTAACATCTACATTTTTAAACTGTGGACAAAAGACGGAACGAACAATGAATTTAAATGTATATGAAGTATATTTATTCCATTATAAAAGTAAATAAAAACAGAAAAGGTCTCTTTTTTTCCTTCCTGTATCTAACCCTTTTCTCAACTCATGTTCTCATCCCCTCCTAGGATAAGAGGAGAGAGAGAGAGAGAGAGAGAGAGAGAGAGAGAGAGAGAGAGAGAGAGAGAGAGAGAGAGAGAGAGAGAGAGAGACCCCCCAGCATCTGAGCTGAACAGACCAGTGCAGCAAAAAAGATCGCTCATTCACAAAAGATTAATATGCATTTTACTCTGCCAATTGGCGACCCAACAAAAACGGGTCTGCGACGCATTTTGGGTCCCGACCCTAAGTTTGGGAAGCATTGGTGTAGTGCACAAAGTCGACTGTACCCATTGAACTTTAACTAGCAGACTGTTGTGTTGTGATCGAGCTCTGCTGGTTCATAAGCTGCTGTATTGATCCAACATTGATCCGAACAGCAGCTACCACTGGATGTGAGACCACTGGTGCTGAACACGTACAGAGACCAAACCTGATCACTGATGAGTTAGTCCTCTCTTAATACTGAGACCAAAGTTACACATCTTCTGCTTATTTTATCATCTGCTAACCAAATCTGCTGCTGAATTCATTTTTATAAGCTAAAACACACTCTTGTAATTACTCATAGTTAAACAAGACAAGAAAAGGAGAATATCTGACACCGAGGAAGCCGTTTAAGGATAACAATTACGCAAAAAAAGCCACGTTGGTTGCGCTTTGAAAATATATAACGTGTATCGAGGTACTCGTTAGTGGCAACAACTACTTCCAGGCGATCAGAAACGAGTAAATACACGTAATATAACACAGAAGAATGACTTCCAGATGAAAGGTTTCAGCATGTGAGAGTCCTCGTGTGGTTACAACTTTGTCCAATCACAAGTTAATTAACTAAAAATTAGTTCCCCTTTTGCAGAAACAGACTATCGAATGTTCTGCTGCCGTGGTAACGCAAAGCCTCACACAGATGGAAGCCACACACACACACACACACACACACACACACACACACAAAAAGTCATGCATGAAATAAATGTATCCGCACACAGTCTGTTTTCCATCAGCACCGTGGGGAAGAAATCTGATGTGACAACAACTCTTGAGCAGAGGCTTATGGGAAATTCATAAGTAGGGTGTGTGTGTGTGTGTGTGTGTGTGTGTGTGTGTGTGTGTGTGTGTGTGTGTGTGTGTGTGTGTGTGTGTGTGTGTGTGTGTGTGTGTGTGTTTGTGTGGTTTGATAAGTGGAACACACAGACACACGCACACACACACACTGGCAGCAGTGTGTTTGAGTTAATCAATGTCGTGGATGTGAAGCTCTGACCTTTTCTAGTCGAACCACCTGCTGCTGGAGCAAAAAGAGACTGTGTGTGTGTGTGTGTGTGTGTGTGTGTGTGTGTGTGTGTGTACCGTTTCTCTCTGTGCAGGGTGTACGAGCTCCTGAAGAAGCCCAGCAGCTCGTCCTCGATGGCGGCGTCGAAGCTCACGTTCAGCCGGTACACTCTCATCGGCTTCAGCTCGCGGTGCAGAACCACGACGTACATCTGATTGGTCGGGAAGGGGAAGTGGCGGTGGATGCGCATGGCTCCGCCCCCGGGCCTGTTGGCGGGGCGACCACCGGCGCCGCCCTCTGTCGTGACCGACACCCGGTCCACCTGAAGGGAGGTAGAGGAGGAAGTAGAATCAACGTTGAAATGATATTGACAGATGTTTTTTTCCACATTGGGATGATAATAAAAATTAAAATATAATGATATAAGACATTTTTTGTCATATTGCTAAGCCGTAATATGGATATTATATTCCAAATTCTTCAAATCCTCCACTGAAATAATCACAATTTGACATCATTAACCCTCATGTTGTCCATCGGTCAAATTGACCCGTTTTCCTGTATCAAGTTCTTTTTAATTCCCCAAAATAACATGATTGATTCCACCCAACGCTCTTTGCCAAGTACACATCTCTACTTTCATTAATTTTGGGGCGTCTTATTCAATTTAATAGCATTTAAAAAAAACAAATTAAAGTGTTTTTGAAATAGCATTGAGTAAAAGTTGACATATTCCAGTCTGTGATTATCATCAACATCCATTCCTTTAATTTTAGTCTCAATAATTCCTAATTTCTGCTTTTCTAACTCAAACATTATAGTATAATTTCTTATAACTGAGGTTTATTGACCATAAATTCACCAAAAAAAACTGTAAAACTAAAAAAGGTAATAAGTTGGTGTTACGTAACATCAAAAAAAGTGACAAACGTTGAGAGAAAGCGTCACAAGTGTTGAAAAAAAGGGACAAAAAATGTAATAAAAAGTTAAAAGCATCAATAAAAACCTTCAACAAAAGTGTTGATTTTCAGAATTTTTGCAGAAAGGAGAGCTGAGGTTTGAAGAAAACCAGTGGAACCACCCTGAGCAGTGCATGATGGGAACATTCCCGCAACAGTAGATCCCATTAGGAGCCTGTAGGTCTCTTTGTTGTCAAACATCATCGATCATCAGCCAATCAAACACTGAGCGTGTGCGTCTGTATCCGTTTGTGCGAGTGTGTGTTTGTTCTTTGATGAATGACGTGATCGATACGAACAGAGAGCCCTGGGAGACAGAGAGGAAACGTTACGCTATTAAAAGATAGTTTTCCAAGGGTTTTCTGGTGAGTCAGCGAACGCAGCGCCACGCTCCGCGATGCCTTCAAATGCTCCAGTCAACCAAAATGCTTTTTAATTGGGTTTGTTTGTCGACTGCTTCGACTTCTCAGCTCGAGTCGTCACTTTCAGACATTTTAACAGCCCGACGTGGTTCCTGTTTGAAAACTGGATCTTTAATAGTGTGTCCTGCTGTGATCAGGTCTGTCTGGTCAGTCATGTGAGACCCACTGAGGACTCTGCAAGTTTATTTTCCTCAACATGAAATGGATCCAATCATGGTCTCGAGTGAAGGAAATCAGTCTAAGAACTGATGATGTATTTTGGCTCAGCAGGAACTCTTAACCCTCACGTTGTCCTCGGGTTCAAATTGACCCGTTTTTCCAATATCGATGTTCCAAAAAAAAAAAATAACATGATTGACTCCAGCCAACGCTCTATGGCAAGTACAAATCTCTACTTTCATTAATTTTGGGGCGTCTTATTCAATTTTATGTCATTTGAAAAACAAGTGTTGTTGAAATATTATTGAGTAAAAGTTGACATATTCCAGTCTGTGATTAACATCAACATCAATTCCTTTCATTTTAGTCTAAATAATTCCTAATTTCTGCTTTTATAACTCAAACATTAGGTGTAATTTCCTAAAAGTGAGGTTTATTGACCATAAATTGCAAAAATAACTGTAAAACTAAACTTAATGAGTTAGCGTTGCATAGTGTTGAAAACGTAAAAAAAAGGACAAACGTTGAAAAAATTGTCAAAAGTGTTGAAAAAAAAGGACAAATACGTAAGAAAAAGTTAAAAACGATAAAAGCAACAATAATGTTGAGCTAATGTTTATCTACGTTTATCAATTGATTCATTCAAAATATCAGAGGAATCTCAAAAGTGTCCAACACTAGCTTATGTCTACAAACGATTTTTTTTAATTTGATTTTAAATTTTTTTCCTGCTCAAAGCAACAAAACATCACATTTGAAAAACGTCAACAGCGAAGTCTCTTTCCAGAAATCATGACCCGGTTACTCAAGATGATCCACAGACCCGGTCGGGAGCACTTTCACGTAGGAACTAGTTTATTTTTCTTTTTGCACAACAAGCTGAGTATCATCTAGTTTCCTTTCATTGGAGAGAAGGCAGACATCTCTACAGCCGATATCTCTACACTGGGCAACTCACACCCAAACTATCCAGACCGATAAAAAAGCACCACAGGTAAGAGAATGAATGTCACTGGTTTGTAGTTTGAGTAATAACACCAAACCATCACAACGCTGCTTTTGGCCCATTTCTACTTTAGTTTTCTTGATTGTCTAATGCAGTGGCTCCCAAACCTTTTCAGCTCAAGACCCAAAATAGAAATCTGGTGTCTCCCCGGGACCGAAATTTACAAAAAAAATACACCATGAATCATTGTAACATCTGCACTTTTAAACTGTGGACACAAGACGGAACAAACCATATATTTAAATGTATATGAAGTATATTTATTCCATCATAAAAGTAAACAAAAACAGAAAAGGTCTCTATTCTCCTTTCTGTGTCTCACCCCTTTCTCAACTCATGTTCTCATCCCCTCCTAGGATAAGAGAAGAGAAGAGAGACCCCCCCACAGCATCTGAGCTGAACAGTGACCCATTTTGGGTCCCAACCCTAAGTTTGGGAAACATTGGTCTAATGGACGGTGTCCTTGTGACATTTCTTGGACACTGAGAATAAAGCGTTCCTTGCAGGGTAATCTTTCTCCTCTTTCTACCAGCAGGTTTACATTTTTATCCACTTTTCTTTTGGCTTTTTTTTTATTAACAAAACAAAAATGGCCATGCACGGATATCTTTAGGAGGGGCCGCCTGGCGCCCAACAACACCTCTTAATTCACAGTGTGCTCACTTACGAACACAAAAGGGACTGCGGGGCTTTTAATTGGCCCCTGCCCAAATTAGACAGACTTATCCTCCTCTCACATTAGCCGAGTTGACCGGCCTGAAAAATCACGTTGCTCAGGCGTCTCTCTGAGGCTTTCTCCCACCACGTGCTCGTCTCAAATATTTGGCTGAAACAGCAACTTTGATGGTTAATTAGCCTCGTTAAAGGAAACCTCCGAGGCCAAATCTGGAAATAAACATTCTTTGTTAGAGAGCGGGTTGTTTTCCAGTGCAGAGAGGTGATCTCAGGATGCAAACAAGGAGCTTTTGTTGTGAGAGAGTCATCAGGAAAGTTGTCAAAGTGTTTACATCCACTGGCAGCCATGGACCCGTCTCTGAGGGGGGGTTTTGAGGGGGGGGGGGAGGTTAGTTCTCAGTCACTTTCATATGCTACAGCTACAACACCACCTGGAGAAGGTGGTGCATCCAGAAATAGACCCTTTGGTCCCCTAGGTGGACTCAGGAGGTTCAGGGGTTTAGGTAAAAGAGGGTCAACAATACCCAACACCTGAGTGTCATCTGAAAAAAAACTGTAAAACTTCTTTACAGAGACATCAGACCCTTTTTTTTTTTTTTAACCCTCGTGTTGTCTTCCCGTCGAAATTGAATATCAACACAACATCAACATTTTGTTGATGCTTTTCAATTTTTTAACTTTTACTTACATTTTTGTCCTTTTTTCAACACTTTTTCATTCTTTTTTTATTGTTTGTCACTTTTTTTGACTTTTTCAACACTACATAACACCAACTTATTAACTTTAGTTTTACAGTTATTTTGGGGATTTATGGTCAATAAACCTCATTTATAGGAAATTATACCTAATGTTTGAGTTAGAAAAGCAGAAATCATGAATTATTGAGACTAAAATTAAAGGAATGGATGTTGATGATAATCACAGACTGGAATATGTCAACTTTTGCTCAATATTATTTCAAAAACACTTGTTTTTCTTCCATTTGTGTTACAATGCTATGAAATTGAATAAGACACCGCAGAATTAATGAAAGTAGAGATTTGTACTTGCAAAAGAGCGTTGTGTGGAATCAGTCACGTTATTTTGGGTAACGTAAAACAGGTCAACACAAGGGTTAAACACATCTGCACTTTCTTCCTAAAACTGATCTTTTCATGATTAAAGTAAAATAGAGCTGCAACGATTAGTTAACTAATCACCACACTACTGCACTAAGTGCAACCTGCAAAATTGGTTTATTTACATTTAGCACACATATTATTTAAGCATTTGCACATTTCGGTTTTCCCATCCTGTATATTTTCAAATATTTGCTCTTTTATGTTATTCCTATTATTGATATTATTTCATGTATATTGTACGTATGTATATTTTTCCTGGCATCTAATTTATATTTATATTCTGTGTTTATATGCTGTAACCCCGTAATTTATCATTTATCTTGGGATCAATAAATATCTATCTATATATCTGTAGATCTATCTGTCTATATATCTATCTATCTATCTTTCTATCTTTCTATCTATCTGTCTATCTAATTGCTTGGTTGATCAAAAGAAAAATAATCGCCAACTACTTTGATAACCATTGTTTGTTAAAGTATTTGTAGGAGCCACATGCTGTATGTTATGTCTCATTTATTGATTATTATATTGTGCACTTATACGTTTGTTTCCGCCCCCTGTTCACCTGGGTTGTTTGGGCTTTGAGAGAGGAGGGGGGGGTGAGCCTGGGAGCCAACACTTCCTGTCGCAGGCTGCACTAACTAATTACTACTAATCACTAACTATTTCTACACAAAGTAACTATAAAACAATACATTTGGTAACTTGCAGTACTAGTTATGTTTTACATGTGGAGGACTGGAGAGATATTTATTTATAGAGCTGTGTAGATTTAATTATTTATGTTATCACTATTATTATTCAACTTCTTTAACTAATTTTATTGCAATGCAATCTTGAGTGTGTCCCAGTGTGTTTATGCATCTCTCAGTGTTTGGTCCCTGGCGGCAGCACTTTGTTGGACTGCTTACAGCCACAACAGAAAATTTTAAGCAAAAACAACAGAAAATGCTATTTTGAGCCTTTCAAATAAGGAGATTTCCTGATTTTTTTGGTTTTACATCCTTAAACTGAATATTTCTGGGGTTTTGGACAGAACATGTCTGGGTTCAAACTGTTCAAAACCTATATTCTGTTTTAAAGTCATCTTTATTTAAGGATAAGGACACTTTGAGAGTGGAGACCTCTGCCAAGGTAATGCTCTCTCTCGCATGGTGTCCAAAAGTGAAAAACAATGTGTTTCCGCCTGGTGATTTTCATCTGCCCAAAAATGATCTTTGTTGGCCCTTTCCAAAAGATTCTTGAACATCAGGAGAGTATTTTCAGATTTCCATCAACGTTACTATTCATGGTTTCCAGAGGCTGACTCCTGATTATTTTGGTGAGCCGCTTTGAAGGCAAATTTTCCATTTAAGAATTATGAAAACCTAATGTGGATACATTAAACTTACATTCATGCTGAACAGGGGATGAATCCCGTGGATTTAAGAGAAAATGTTTTAAGTCTTTCCTGTAGCACTACCCTCAGGATAAATTTAAAATAAAAAGGATAAATCTTTTCATTTTACTGTAGGCTTACAGCAGGTGAGGCTCTCACGCCTAATTTCCACTGGACTAACCCTAGGCTCGTCAGCGCTGCGTTCAAGAGCCCACGGGTAATCACGGCCATCATGCTTGAAGGTGCACCACCCGCGCCTCGGTGAGTCCCAGAAGCGTGCGTGAAGCGCTAAAAATACACACCAGGTCATTTTCTATTTTCATGCAAGCCAGAGGGCATTCAGACCAAGCAGGAAGTGAAAAAGCAGGAGTCAATTTATGAAAAGACACCCTCAATATCATATGTCTTCTCCACAACGTCATGGACAATGAGAGAATCATCTTGGAATACAACACCAGCTCCTTCTTATAAAGACGGCACCAGAAAAGAGAAGGCATGAAGTTTAATTACAGTAGATACTATAGCTTAACAAATACATGATTGTAGAGACGATAAAATCTGCGAGTCGGGTGGGCAAGACGCTCCATGTGTGGTATGACGCCTGCAGCAACGTTTCAGAAAAAACTTGAGGGATTTCAATGGAAGTTCCATGATTAGGAGATTTGCTAAAAAAGTAAATGAATGCATCACTATAATGTAAAGCTGAACTTTGGGGACATTTGACACAAGAATTTTGGCTCTTGTCCACTTGCGAACTTGACCATTCAATTTTTATACATCCCCCAATGGAGCGTTCGTCTTTGTACCCATTCAACCTCAAACTAGCGCTCATGTTGTCCTCGGGTCAACTTTGACCCGTTTTCAGTTTTTTTATTACAAAAATGGGCCTTCAAAATAAGCGCAGACAATGTCAACATTAGAAATATCCCAAAACTTTGGAAAAAACATCTAAGAAAAAACAACCGGGACATTGAAAAAGTGACAAAAGATTTCGGAAAAAGCGATAATAGTTTCATGGTTGACAGAAGACAACACAAGGGTTGAACTAGTATCCAGTACCAACGATCTGGTCTCACTTTGCCAGACCCTCCTCCAAAGCGTGCTGGAGGAGGGTCTGGCTGCTCCACATAGCATTTGGGTACAGGAGGATAACCTACTCTGGTTGTTTGGCATTTAGCAGCGGTGCTGCCGCAAAAAAGGCTCGGAAGGAATTTCTTCAGTGGGGAATGTGAACATGTAAAAGTTGTTTTAGTCGTGCAACAGAAAGCTCAGATTGTCTACTATCTACATATAGTCAAGACAGCTGTCGGGATTCACCTTGCAAAGATCTGAGAAGGTTAACCATGGTCCTCATACATCGACTGGAGATTAAAATGCAAACACAAAGGATGCATAACGCAACACCAATCCGGTCTAAATGAGAGCAATCCCGGAAGTGGAACGTCAAGGATATAGATTAGCCACCATTTCGCAGAGACTGCCTGAATGTATTTTGTGACCAGGTCATGAATCTGGATCTAGCTCTGTAGATCAGTGATTCCCAAAGTGGGGGTTGGGACCCACAGGGGGGTCGCGAGCCAGAGAGGGGGGGGTCGCAAGTTTAAAAAACAATTAGAAATAGCATATGTTAGCCATGATTTTAACACAAGATAAAACTAGTGGCTGAATTTAAAATAAAACCAAGCCAATTAATAAAAAGGGAACGGCTCTTTTGTTTTTCTTTGACCACTCCGACCCCTGAGGTCATCGCCACAGATTTACGACGCATTAGAGACAAAATCAGTTGTAGCGGGGCGGTGTGCAGAGCGACTGGATGTGGAGGAGGATCTCCGAGTTGCTGGTCTCCAACATTAAACCAGGACTGGACTCTGTGCTCCAAACACACTGCACATCCATCTCAATAGGCGAGGTCAAGTTCAAATTAAAGTAATGAGTAAATTACTGTAGAATAATGTTATGGCTGTTGTGTTATTGTGTTGTCAATATACTCGTGTTTGGATTGTGTATAGTGCGTGTGCGATGTTTATATACGTTTATAGTGGGGGGGGGGGGG
>NC_048429.1:1660382-1665277 GCF_013103735.1 Etheostoma cragini
TCAACTTTCCCGACCCTCCGGCGCCTCGCGAGCCCGACTCGCCCGGCGCGCCGTCACGATCTCGTCCGCCACACTCCTCGAAGCGGATGCTGAGCACCACGGCCACCGCCGTGACGATGATGAGGGTGACGATGGAGAGGGCGAAGCCCAGAACCAGCCGTTTGTGCACGGTGATGTGGCGCTCGGTGGTTCGAGGCCGGACCACCACAGACTCCGCCCACTGGTCCGAGAGGCTGCGGCCATTCCGCATGGCGCCCGGGCTGCTGTCGTTTAGTCCCATTTAGCTCAAAGTGTCACTCTAACGACAAAGAAAGGTCCTCAAGGTTCAGGCTCAGAAACAAGCGCATTGATGCGCGGGTTTTGATTCCAGCTCGTTTACAGACGATTCAATGTGAAAAAGAGCAGTTTGAGTGTTTTAGTCCTTCCAAAAGCTCCCAGTTCTCAGTCTGCGCTGCAGCAGTTATATTTCTGAGAAAGCGGAACTCTGAACCTCGCCGCTGCTCGACCGTTAACGTCCTTCAGCTGTGGCTCCAGGTGGAAAACCCACACTGCGGCACGTTTTACATTTCAGGCAACAAGACTGACAAACCAGAAAGGAGATGATCGTGTGCGTTTTGGTTTTGCGGTGAGGAGAAAAAAAAAAGAAAAAAAATCAATGCTGCATGGCTCAATTTCAAGTTCTAGAGGAGCCTGAAGAAGAGGAGGAGGAGGGATGCTGTTGAGGATGTGGCTATACAGTGAGCGTATCATCCATAGGCTTTCACTGGGAATCAGCTGGGTAAGCTAAACTCCAAACCACCACAGATAGAAGCGTCGGACGGAGAATAAAGACCGTGTATGATGGTTAACAACCTGAAGTCACACTGTAGCTGGATTTGCTCACAGAGTTTTCCTTAAAAATCACTTTTTGATGATGGAATTTCCCATTTTGAGCCACTTGCTCTAGAACCAATCGTGACAGAGATCCTGAACCAAAAGCCTAAACTAACACAGGAGATTTACACGCAGCAGGTCACCGTCTCCAGGTTGTTGTAAAGTTAATTGCTTCTGAGTTAAAGCTCTTCCAAAACTGCGATAAAGCATAAATAACCCCCTATCGTGCTATTATGGGGTTATTATGATGATGCAGTGGGAGATGAAGACGCCTTCCAGACCATTAAGGCCAGTGTTAGGAGCCACTGATGCAGTTTGTCCACGATATTTGTATGATTACATTTCGGTTTTCCTGTGAATTAAAGGTTGATTTTTTTTACGTAAAAAATAACCAGTTGAAAGGTTGAGTAGGCCTAGTCTTTGTCAGAATTTAAGTTAAAATGTGATGTTTTAAATGGTTTTTTTGTGGACTTCTCCAGTAAGATGTCGTGTCAGAGAGGTAATATCTGTCACTGCAGCCTGGCCTCGCGCTCCCTTTCTCTCTGGAGGGGGTTAAGTGGAGAACTTAAGGCCAGCATGTGTGTTTATTCCGGGCTACCGTAGAGCAGGTCATTCACACGGCCTCTGCTTTACAGTTCGGGAGGCTGATGCATGAACATTTGGCTCAATGTTATTAAGAGGCTAGACCGGATTTACGATTCGGTGGATTCCGGTTGGAGGGGGAACCGAACACAAAACGGGAGAAATAGGCGGGCTTTGGTGTCCGTCAAAAATCACAACAATCACTGAGATCGGTCTGTTGTTACTAATGAACGTTATCCAATCATTAACGGGCCGCGAGGAAGTCTAAGGTCCAGACCAACTCCTCCGGTAACTTGTCTTCTCGCTCTCCCGTTGGGAAGCGTGGAGCCCCGGGTCGGTGTCCACCGGTGGTCGGTCCCTTGTGGTTCAGGGTCATCGACCCGCGTTTTTTCCCGTTAAACCAGTTCTTCCTCACCTGAGATGAGCACCGTGTTTCTCCTTCTTCTATTTCTTTTTGCAGCAGGCTACCGGGGGAGGGGGCTGGGGTTACCGTCGGTCAGCGAACCGTTAAGTCCACCCGGACCGTCCGGGGGTCCGTTACACTACCGTGAGAAATCCGTTGACACCTCAGATGTCGGTTTGAACACAGACTAAACCCGGTATGGAGTTGCTGGCTGTTAAACGTCGGAAATCCGTTACTGAACAGTTCCGTTACAGCACACACCTGGGGAGCATCTTCAAAACGTCACGGATCAGTTCAAACACACAAGTCAGTTTAAACACCGGGAAATCCGGTAAGAAGGAGAATAAAACAAGGTGTCCTTTTGTAACGTTAGAGGTTGAGAAACACACCGGAGATCAGTTTCAGCAGCCTACCGGGGACCGGTTAAAGAGCCTCACAATAAGATATTCCCCTTCAAAAACCACCGGATCCGTTTCTATGAAGTCCAAAGTAGAAATGATACGTGTCAGGCGGATTATCCCGGGTTAACGCCGGGCACGGGCCCCTCCGGTGCTCCGTTATGAAACCGGATCCTCCTCAACTTTTTAGCCCACGGAGAGCTGCTGCTCCTAGCCCCGTCCCTCCGCTATGATGATGCACGGTGATGGAGATGATGATGATGATGATGATGATGATGAAGCTCTCCTGTTAGCATCCCTCCATCTGCAGAGGAAGAGGAAGAGGACGGTGAAGGTGGTGGTGGTGGTGAGGAAGAGTCGCGTGCCGCCCGTTCAGCAGTGAGTCCGCTCGCGGTGTGCGTTACTGTTAGAGAACGAGCTGCTCCGACCGAGAGGAACGCACTGTGTGTGCATGACAGAGAGGGAGGGAGAGAGGGAGGGAAAGGGAGAGAGAGAGAGAGAGAGAGAGAAAGAAAGAGCGAGAGAGTGCACGAGAGAACGAGAGAAAGAGAGAGCTGCCTGGTTGACTGAAAGCTGCACCCATCCAACTTTATTTAAATCTTTATTATTTACTCTCTGGATTAATTCCAAACCAGACAAAAGAAAATTAATGATGAAAGACAAACACACACACGCGGGCACACACACACACACAGCCACCCACACACACACACACACACACACACACACACACACACACAGTAAATGTCTCTAAATTAACGCTTCTTACGAGACTAGCTTTTTATTAGTCTCCCATTTCCAGTGGTTTCCATCGGAGCTTCTGTATTTTAGTCTGGACAGTAACTTCATGGAAGTTCATTATAATATCAGAACATCTCTTCTCACACAGTGCTCTCCTGCGCGAGCCCTGCTCTAAAACACCGGGACAAACTGCTCTTTCAGACCGAGACAATCACAAAATCAGCCCGTCCAACACTCAACATCAACTGCAGCCTGTAGGGGGCACTATCAGGTTTATAGAATTTTAGACAGTTTTAACAGTCAAAATACACACACACACACACGCACACACACACACACACTCGGACATTGCATGGCCAATTAAAGTCCTATTTGCCAACTGGCTCAAGGTGGAAGGCAGTGGGGAGGGAAAAAGTGAGAGAAGGAGAGGGAGATCCGAGTGGGCGGCACACTCTACTGCCTCAGGGTAGATCTTGTAATGAATGTGTATCATTTGTTAGAAAGAGTGCATGTGTGTGTGTGTGTGTGTGTGTGTGTGTGTGTGTGTGTGTGTGTGGTCTCTGCACTTGACACCAATCTAGCAGCCGGCGAAGCAGCAGTAAAATAAAAAAAGAGAGACATCGGCATGTCAGAGGGAGAACAGACTCACACAGATACAGACATCAATATTTCAAATTCCTTGAAAGCACAAATCCATCCATGATTCATGGTCAGATACTTAAAAAAGACAAGAGATGCAGATGCAGACTGGCAGAGCATCCTGTGGTCAGAATACACAGTATCATGGATGGTGTGTGTGTTATATTGTGTCATGTCATATTGTTTGCACTATGATTATTTTACTGAATGAACGAGCATCACAACTCTTGGGATGATCAGCAGTTGTCATCCCAGCTCTTCTCTGAGGTAAGTCTCAACCTTTACGGGATAAGCCTTTTTTTTGGAAGTTGAAGTTTAAATAAAAAAGTTTAAGTCAAGCCTCAAGTTCATAAGGGCAAGTCTCAAGTCTTTACACATAAGATTAAGTCTCAAGTCCTTAAGGACAAGTTCAAGTCACGTCCTTAAGTTCAAGGCTGAAGTTCTTATGGACAAGTTCAAAGCTTGAGTCCTAAACGACAAGTTCCAGTTTCAAATGTTTACAGGTAAGATTAAGTCTCAAATCCTTAAGGACCAGTTTAGGGTTCAAGGCTTGGGTCCTTAAGGACCAGTTCAAGGTTTAAGTCCTTAAGAACAGGTTCAAGGCTTGAGTCCTTAAGAACAAGTTCAAGTCAGGTATTTAGGAACAAGTTCAAGTCCTTAAGGACCAGTTTAAATCAAGTCTCAAGTCCTTGCAAACAAGTTTTTCTTTCTCCTATCCCAGGTCTTATTTATAAAGGTGGCGTACGCACAAAACGGGGCTGAAATTGTGAGGGACCCACGCAAAGGTTGGGATTTATAAAAAATAACCTTGACAGGAGAACGTTCGGTCCTCCACGCAAACTCTGACCCATGTGTACGCACGTTCTGGAGACAATGGGAATTGGGGACACAGATGGTGAGGAGGTGAACTGAATGCTGCAGGATCACTGCTGGCTCTGTAGTAGGACTTACCCCAAAAGGAAGAATCAGGAGAGAAAGACTTCAGGGACCATGACGAAGACTGGCTAATATGACAATTTAAAGCTCTTGGATCTATGTTCTAAACTGGGTCCAACGCACCGGAACCGTGCCACCCAATTATTATCTTCAACTTTATTGCTAAGGCTTGTTTGGATATAATATATCTTGAATCTTTCTGTAGGTCTGAGATATAGATATATATATATATATATATATAGATATATATATACACTCACCGGCCACTTTATTAGGTACACCTGTCCAACTGCTCATTAACACTTAATTTCTAAGCAGCCAAT
>NC_048429.1:1665377-1673796 GCF_013103735.1 Etheostoma cragini
AGGGGGTCCAACCCGTTACTAGCATGGGGTACCTAATAAAGTGGCCGGTGAGTGTATATATATATATATATATATATCAAAGTGGTCCCAGAGTGTTGTAATGCCTGCACAGTCAGGTTTACCGACACTGTGCAAGAACAAGCCCAAATTAAATTTCAATTTGCAGCAATTCCTGAATGTCAGAGTCTTTTTGGTTTTTCTCCACCAGTCGTGCTGATTGGGCGTCACTGCCAGGGTCATTAACATACTAATCAGTATTCACAAGGTGCTTTGCATTGACTATTTATGATTAAAAATGGGCGTGTACATTAAGAGGCTGATTCAAATCTGCACTGTTGTAGGCAATCTGTGATATATAAATATATAACATTGCTTATGGGCATGCAAGCACACAATTTCATGAATCTGAATTTTTTTTGGCGTTTTTTAGTAAGTTTCCTACGCAGAGTTTTATGAATGAGACCCCAGGACTGTATGTGAAGAGGATCCAGAACTTACTAAAAAGCAGACTTGTAGCAACTAAAAGCCTTGGGTCATTAAAAAGAAGTACAAGTTCTGGTTTTTCAACTTTCCCTGACTCCAGCAGAGTGTGAGGTCGCTCTGAGGGGATGAAGAGCCTCAGTTTGTCACTGCTGCAGCCAGCAGGTCAGACACAAATCCCCTCATAGCTCTGTGATAAAGAGGTGATGGAATAGCAGAGTAAAATCTACCTCCTCGCCGGTTTAAGCAGCCTCGGTCCGGGTGGCGGGTCGTCCTCGGAGCCCCTCGCTCGGATCGATGATGCCGAGTGGATGTCACTCTGCGTTTGGACGCTGGTCTCTGCAGACGTCTGGGTGACTGGTAGGTATCGACTCTGGAGAAAGACAGCAGCTTTAAAACTTTGTCTGGTCTTTCCTTTTGTATTTCTTCTTTTGTATTTTGCTTCCTGTATGTGTTAGGAGTTTAAGACATGAGGGACCAGAAAAGAGACATTGCGCTACAAAGCGTGTTTGTACATGTGTGTGTGTGTGTGTGTGAGACAGAGAGAGAGACAGCTAACTTTAAGGGTAAAACTGATTGCTTCTCTCCTCTCATTTACTGTATCTTTCCATCCTGGCGTTTATGTCCTCATTTATCTCTACAGCCGTGTGTGTGTGTGTGTAAAAGTACACTAAACATGCGGAAAGTGTGTGTCATACTGTGTTCCCTGTTCACATGCAGCCTTCTACATCCATTTTCTTTCTTAATGTGTCAGGTTTCTGCGTGTGTCCTATTCTCTCACCATACTGGAGTTGTCAAACTGGTTCACAACTATTAAGGTGCGTGTGCGTCGCTCTGCGTGACGCTGATTAAAAGTGAGAGGTTTTTGATTGCATCGACCCTCCACGGACACACACACACACACACACACACACACTCACACACACACACACACACATACACACACACTCGATCCAATCCAGGAGGCTCAATGCTGCGTTAACAAACTAACACTTCACTGTTTACTCTCCAAATTCAAATTTATGCAGATGAAGGCGAAGTAAAAAGATGAATGAGCTCGTTTGTGTTCGCAGGTTGGAGCTCTCCCAGTAAAACCAGAGCAGTCTCTTCTTGAAACCAGCAGCTACCATGGGGGCAATATAAGGCAAAACTGTCACTGGTGGATGTATTTTTGCACCATCATCTGATCATTTACAGCCTCAACAGATGAGCAAAGTGATTTCAGATCGTTTTTACCTTCCAATTTGATGCAGTTCATTCAATAATGGTGCTCACGCTCCTCTGACCCCTCCAGTCAGCTGGCTCCACATCAGAACATCTACACTCAGACATAAAGAGCATGAGCTTTTATCCAGTTATCTGACAGAAATGAGTAATACTGCACCTCTCAACCTTTTTCAACTTTTGTTTTGGCCAAGAAAAACAGCCACTCCACATCCCAACACTTCAAAACAACAACATTCACACCTACAGTACTTTTATTTATATATATATATTAATTAGGTTGTGCAAGTTGAAGTATGTTAGTTAGCAAGTAACCAAGGTAAATAAAGTACTTTAACAGGCTGAAACTCAGCGAACTCAATCCATCAGGACCGTATTCACCGACTTATTGGACTTTAAAAGACAATATATGCCTAAAATATTCTCAGTGCAACCAGTACAGTACTGAGATGTGTTTAGCCTATCTAGTAAAACAACTGGAAGCGAAAGAAGACAGCTAGCATAGTGAAAATAAAATACTTCTTCACGTTATGTCTTGTTTTTTACTGCATGTGTGTGACATGTGTTGCTTAGCAGCTTCAGAGGTCTTTAGCTAGGCTAGCAGTTAGCAAAGCTACATGACATCAGAAATAAAAGCTCTGATAAAACGTTAACACTTTAACATTAACACTTTGTCATTCTTTCACCTTTGCTCATTTTATTAAAACAGCACGTGTTCCTACCTTCACAGCAGCTGGACAACGTCTTGTGGTTTTAGGAGCAGCTAGGCTAGCAGTTCCACCATGCTTGTAGCCTTTGAGCTAAGCTAGCTGCACACCCGGAAGCCATCTCTTGTCCGGTTGGTTAGCTAGGACAAGGCAGCAGCAATTAAAAAAAAAAAAAAAGTTAAGACACAGAAGCTTACTGGCATGGGTAGCAAGTCCAAACAGAATAACTAACTAGAGCATCCACAGGTGAACAGGAATGAGGAAGATATGTTCAGAGCATAGAAAAGCAAACAGAGCAGAAGGAGTTGCACAGGTATAAGTACTGATTGGGAATGAGGAACAGGTGTGCAGGTGTAGGTAGGTGCAGGTCAATGCTAGAGCAGTGTATCTCAAACCTTTTTCAATATAGTACCCCCTTTGAATTGCTATTTTAAACCAAGTACCCGTTGAAAAGTCTAAATAAAGAGGAACAGTACAGCACCGGCAATGATAGATTTCACTTAACAACAACCAACACAATACTAGTTATCTATATATTATATTCCTAGGACAAATCTATCTGTAAACTTCTGTTTATAACAGTATTCATTTCTATATTTATTCAGTACATATCCATGTCCTGCCCTTATGGAACCAGTGTATATCCTGCACCGGCTGCTATTGCACTTCTGGTTAGACCCAAACTGCATTTCGTTGTACCTGTACCTGTGTAAGGTCAATAAAGTTGAATCTAATCTAATCTAATTTTAACAACAATTTAAAAAATGGATAATGAAAAATCAAACCTGTTACCATTAGCTGGGATAATCTATAATCTATAATTTATCCTCTGTTGTTAATCTGTAAATTATGTAATTGATGTAAGTTTTTATTATGATGTTTTCATTTGATTTGTTTAATTTATTTAACTTAACTGACAGGGTCCATCAACCTTTTCAGGGACTAAGGATGGAAATTAGCTTTTGGCTATAATGCTGTATATTTACATTCTTTGAAGTATAATTTAATGTACATTTTCCCCTTTTTTGAAATAAAATAAACTTTAAAACATAATAATCTAAATTATTTCTCTCTTTTTTTTTTATTTAAAACTTCTGGTTCATTGCATTTGACAAACAATTTGTGGACAATGAAAACCAAAGTTTTTTCTTCTTTTTCTTACTTCTCTTTCCTTTAGAAACTGAGACTGAACAAGAAAAGGATAATTAAAGGCCCTAAGAGGGGAATTAATTGCCGTTTTTTGCCATTTAGTCCCATTAACCCCCAGTCTGAGCTGCTAAAAGGCTACAGGTGTTCATCACACTGTGTGTGTTTGGTGGTGGAGACTGGTGCTAGGAAAGGAAAGGACAAAAAGGCAAATAGACAGTTTGTTCATTATTCTAATTTCCTCCTAATGAGTGCATGGATGATGCATCACCATCTGGCACCACACACACACACACACACACACACACACACACACACACAGACACACACACCGCTGTGATAATGCGGCCATTGAATCTAATGACAGCGCGCTGCTTGTCGTAATGAGTCTCCAGTTTGTTTTACTCCAATCTGGAGCAAAGCATGATGGGTAAGCTGGCTCGTTGGGCGACAATTAGCTTGTTGTCGTCGTGGAAGTAACACAACTGTTTGTCCTATCGAGCAGTTTACCTCGTAGGAGGGATGCTTTAAAACAAACAACACTGGGTGCTGTCCAGTGTCTCCTTGGCTCAGCTCACAGTGGATGTGATGTTGGGTTGCCAGATAGTAAATAAGGAAGCCGCCGGGTTGCCAGGTCATCAGTAAGACTCTTCCTCTGCAAATTGGGTTGTAACTCAGCAAGGTGAATCATGTCAAGTGTGTGTGTGTGTGTGTGTGTGTGTGTGTGTGTGTCCCGCTGGCACAAAGGCACTTGAACTAAATTGCCCCCCTGGTACCCACAATGCATCTGGACCTGACAGGCGTGTCTGAGTGGCTGTCTGTGTGTTTAAACCTCCCGATGACTCAGTGTAACACGCAGCTGCTTCATTGTGACCGCTCGGGCGTTGCTACGGTAACCGGCGCGGGCCTGATCATGGTTAAACTTTACTTTAGATAAGGGGACATGGACTGTTTGGACATCGGGTCCAACAGTGTTAGCGGGACAACAGGGAGCACACCTTTCGTGGTGTTTTTGTTTGGGACCTTTTTTATTAAGAGTGTGGTCACATTTGTGTTATCTTGAGACTTTATTTCTTCATCTTACGACTTAAACAGCAGGGTGGGGGTGTGGAGATGCAACAGAGTACACCCCTGACCCCTGGAAAAGGACCTTAAACCTGCACTCGGCCTTATTTCCAGCATGGGGCGACTCCACTGGCTCCAAAAAGAAGTCCATTCCCATAGAAGTCTATGAGAAAATGGCCGTATTTGTCCCTTGATTTATTATCTCAGCAAACATTTTTATTCTGGGTTTATGGTCTCAATCACTTGTTGGAAGTCTTTGTGCCGATCCAGCATGATGTTCCCCAAAACCCAAATTATCGTCCTATGTATTTTAACCCTCATGTTGTCCTCGGGTCAAAGTGACCCATTTCCCTGCGTCAATGTTCTTTTTAAGTCCCCAAAATAACATGATTGATTCCACCCAACGCTCTTTGCCAAGTACAAATCTCTATTTTTATTAATTTTGGGGCGTCTTATTCAATTTTATAGCATTTGACAAGTGTTTTTGAAATAGTATTCCAGTCTGTGATTATGCATCAACATTCATTCCTTTAATTTTAGTCTGAATAATGCCTAATTTCGGTTTTTTTATGACCTATTCAACATATGACTGTATTTATCACTACTGTGTCAGCTGATCTGTTTTACATACCGCAGAGAGGAGAGGTAGAAGAAGAGGAAACAGCCACAACTTAAAGATATATATATATATATATATATACAGTCTATGTGACTTCCCCAACAAGTGTGGATGTCTATGGGCAGGTGAATACTTTGAGTGACAGGTATCTCGGCCTATCGTCATCCTGCTCTATATCTATGTTTGTTATTTCTGGATACGTAACAGAGGTAAACACTGTTTTTCTTTTCATTTCCTCTGAGCTCGACTGAGCCTGTTCTGCGCTGTCAATTAAACACATCAACAACAACACTGTTTGCTGTTGCTCCGGCAACACAGCAAACGTCAACGTGTGTGTGGCGGCTACAGATAGTAGATAGAGAGAGAGACAGCAGTCGTGTTCTGACAAAGTAGTTGTTCAGTTAAAACACACACACACACACACACACACACACACACACATGCACGCACACGCACACACACGCACGCACGCACGCACGCACACACACACACACACACACACACACACACACACGCACACACACACACACATACACACTTGCCTCTTTTCTCCAAGCAGTCAAAGCCATTTTGGCTTTTTGCTTAACCTCTATTATATCCCTGAGCGTGAATGTACATACAAACACATGCGGTCACAGACACACCCACACACACACACACACACACACACACACACACACATGCACACACACTCAAGCGCGCCTTGCTCTGAGTGCATTGTGGATGGTGTGGGCTGTTTCTTCAGGTTACATCTCTCTGCAAAGATGATGGATAGAGGATATAAAATCCATCTCTGCAGGCCATTTAGAAAAGAAATGAACAGAGACACTGAAGGAGACAACTGTTAGATAAATATATAGATAGATAGATAGATATATAGATAGATAGATAGATAGAAAGATAGATAGATAGAAGGAACTGTGCAGTATAAAAGGCTTTTGTCATTTATTATCAGCTTTATTACAGGGTTTGTTTTATCCCGACCTTTAGCTAACCAGGATGTGCCCCTGAGATGTGAATCAGTTTTTTAGAGAAAGTGAAAATGGCAGCTCAGTGATGTTTGATGAACTCACGTGGAAACAAGAAGATATGACAAATTAAAAATATTAAACGTACAAAAACCACACAAGAGTTTGTTTGAAATCCCCCAAAAGAATTCACTCTCCGCCCCGCTGTGATTTTATTTTCATCACTGTGAAAACGTGTCAGAAACGTTAAGCAGCTGCGCCGACGGACGGCAGTATTTTACACTAATGTGCGGACTGGTAGCTGGACAGATGCCGGTTCACCTCCTGGGCACTGTTAAGGTGCTCTTGAGCAAGGCACTGAACCCCCCTTAACCGATACGGGGTGCTGGTCCAACACTGGCAGTCCCCCACTCTGACATCTCTCCATGTGTGTGCATTTCAGACCTGTGTGTGTAGTGTGTAATAACAACAGAGTGTACATTGTAATTTTCCCATAGGGGATCAATTAAGAGTATAAATTATGAATTATTTTTATAATTAAGACAACGGTGCAACAGTGCAAATTGCACAAATAGTGCTGGAATAAACATTAGATATTGTGAAAGGTTAGTTAACATGTACATTTTAGATTTAGTTTTACAGATAATATGTGTGCATGGAGAGAGCTTACCTGTGGTTTTGTGTGACAGCAGCTTTACGTCATAAAGTACCACATATAACACATAATATAACATAAACTTTAGACATTCACATACAGTACTTAACAATTGACTTAAAGGTAAGATGAGTCAGGTAAGATAAGAGTGAAATTGTCACATTATTTTTTATGCATTAATGAGAATGAGACTGGGTTGTCACCCTAATCCTACTTTGTAATGACAAAACCAAATGACACTTACAAAAAGAAGCATTGTCACACACGTTTATGTCTTGTTTATTATGTTCATGACCCGTTCATGACAGTGTCATGTTCCTCTTATGTAGATACCTTCAATTATAGTGTAACCAACTATGGCCCATTGGCACCACTCAAAGTATCCCAAACTACACGGATGTGTTATCACTGGATAACCAATGAAAAATTAATTGATTCTTCAGGCAGCGTCTTTTTCCATGATTTCTAAGTTGATTAATGGATGTTTATTAGCATTGGACATCAGATGTAAAGACATCTCCTGACAGTGTTAGTAACACTGAATGATTTCAACATGTTTCGTGTCTGTGTGTTCAGATTTGACTGAGTTATGACTCTGAGAAGAAGTGGGATTTAAAAAAAAATTAAATTCACTTTGTATCACCTTCAACTCTCCTTTAGTCTTTGAATGTCCGTGTCCATCACAGACTACATCCTGGGATTTCATAGTTGTTTTTTGTTGCCAATTTGAGTTTTGCAATCACTTTTCCCACATTACATGAATGCATCTTCAGCCCCAGGAGTACACAGCACTCTCAGTGAAAAAAAGATCTAATCAATTTGAGAGAATGAAACCATTGAAACCAGATTAACTTCAACAGAAGTGTGTTATCTATTATCATGAAAAAAATAACAATGTTGTTGACCAATCAGGTAAAGACTCTGAGTAATGTGTCATCGGAGCCCCACGGGTTTCTATGTTTGAAGCTGAAATGTTGCAGCCAACAGTTAATGCAGCAAATGGCCGCTATACTGAAGGACTGATCACATACTGCAGTGTGTGTGTGTGTGTGTGTGTGTGTTTCCAAGAGAGCGCGAGGGAGACAGATCAGTATTGGATTTTGAGTCGTTTATATTCAGCGGGGGTTCGCAGCAACTTACTGCTACAGTATACCACACACACACACACACACACACACACACACACACACACACACACACACACACACACACACACACACACACACACACACACACACACACACACACACACGCACACACACACACACACACACACACACACACACACAGCCCACCTCCTACATATAAATCTGTGATAAGTCATTGTTCATCGGCATGTTTCTGCGGCAGCTTTTGCTTAAAGGTCCCATGGCATGAAAATGTCACTTTATGAGTTTTTTGTACATTAATATGTGCCCCCCCCCCAGCCTGTCTATGCAGGAATTTTGGGAAAGAGACTTCAGAAACAGTATTAGGAGACCACTAAGGTCTACGTAAAAGAGACTTCAGATACAGTATTAGGGGACCACTAAGGTCTATATAAAAGAGACTTCAG
>NC_048429.1:1673896-1676345 GCF_013103735.1 Etheostoma cragini
GACTTCAGATACAGTATTAGGGACCACTAAGGTCTATATTAAAGAGACTTCAGATACAGTATTAGGGGACCACTAAGGCCTATATAAAGAGACTTCAGATACAGTATTAGGGAACACTCAGGTCTATATAAAAGAGACTTCAGATACAGTATTAGGGACCAATAAGGTCTATATAAAGAGACTTCAGATACAGTATTAGGGACCACTAAGGTCTATATAAAGAGACTTCAGATACAGTATTAGGGACCACTAAGGTCTACATAAAAGCATCCAAAGAGCACCACGTCATGGGACCTTTAATAAAAACCTCTGATTCAATTATAAACGTTATTGTCCTGTGAGTGAGATTTGTTTTTTTACGATGAAAACAATAAAAACTCATAAAAACCGACGCGGCAGATGCAGAGCAGTGAGATGCGAGGAGATCAGAGCAATAAGAGTCAAACCTGCAGACTGAAAACCAGGTTTAATATAGAGAGGAAACCTGCTGTAGCAACGGTTAAACCTGATTACAGGGGCAGGGGCCCTGCTGCTGGAGCCCCCTAGAGACCGCAGAGGGTATTACACGCAGCAATATGGAATATGATGAACAACAAACTATCATTTAAGTTTTAGTAAGATGGGAGGAAAGCTAGAAAGAACAGATGGAAAGTACGCTGGATCGATTCAATGAATTAGTGTTTTCACATTCGACCCCTTTTAACAACGTCTATATCAGAAATGTTGTTTTTAACCAAATTACCACAAGAAAGATGGAGTCCATGCAACGCTCTTTGTAAATACAATAACTTTTATGGAATTTCAGGTGCAAATTGAAGTGGTTTCAAATCAGCATCCTGACCAAACTCAACATCACTCCTCCGATCTCAACTATTAGTTAAAATAACTCATCATTTCAGCTTTATTATTAGCAAATCATAGGTATAATTCACCACAAATGAGTGTTATTGACCATAGATACCAAAAAGTAGTTTAAAACTAGTGGTAGTAACGTGGTTGCAGGGAAGTAAAAATAAATACAGATTAAAATAATGTGTTCAAAATTTCAAATGTTGAAAAAAAGGGTAAAAAAAAAGTATTTTTGACCCTATAATGTCCCATTTTATTGGGATCAATATCTATCTATCTATCCATCCATCTATCCATCCATCTATCCATCTATCTATCCATCTATCTATCCATCTATCCATCTATCTATCCATCCATCTATCCATCTATCCATCTATCTATCTATCTATCCATCTGTCCATCTATCCATCTATCTATCCATCCATCTATCCATCTATCTATCCATCCATCTATCCATCTATCTATCTATCTATCCATCCATCCATCCATCTATCCATCTATCTATCCATCTATCTATCCATCTATCTATCCATCTATCCATCTATCCATCCATCTATCCATCTATCCATCTATCTATCTATCTATCTATCTATCCATCTGTCCATCTATCCATCTATCTATCCATCCATCTATCCATCTATCTATCCATCCATCTATCCATCTATCCATCTATCTATCCATCCATCCATCCATCTATCCATCTATCCATCTATCTATCTATCTATATATGGTGTAGTCGTGACATCCCAACCTTTGGATTGAGCGTTTTTATACTTTTAATGTATTTATAAAGCATCTTGATCTGCTTTGTGTTATAAAAAGACACGGGAATCTCACTTCTGTATTTGCAATGTGGGATCTTTAAGGTAATTTTAATGCAAAAATGACAGAATCACTGTGTTCAGCCACTGAAATATAGATATTTCCTTTTTTTCTCTGTTTTTTAATCATATTTAACTTAATAATTATTTGGGGTTTGGACAAAATAGGAAATTTAAAAACATCAATTTGCACTTTTTTTGCACAATTTGCACAAGAAGCTGGTTGGTCGCGTCTCTGTCGTCATGGTGTTAAACCCGCCAACAGCGCACCAGGTAGAAAAGCCAGTTTGTGATTGGTTCCCGCAAAATTGGGAACTGAAGCAGGAGAATTAAAGGTGCCTGTTTCCAGACCGAGCTGCAAAGTGGGCGGGGCTTACCCGGTCTGGTACGACGCTACGTTGTCACTTAGCTTTCACGTCATCATTTGACACATACAGTCAAATAGGAGACTGCAGCCAGCAACAGTTAGCTTATGGCTTAGCATAAACAGAGCTGTAGACAGAGCCAGCCTGGCTCTGTCTACAGGTAATAAACCCCCAAAACCAGCACCTAAAGGTGACTAATTAGCACCTTATATCGTAATGAGGATAAAAAACACAGAGTCTGCTTATGAAGTGGATCCTCTGTTTCTACTTTACATCAGGAGACGTTGTTCAGCAGTGACTTTGTTTATTATTTAAAAAAAACATGAAATCATTCAGGCTATTACAGTTTTTCTCCATTGGTTTGGCTCATTTCTTGAAACAGAAATTACATTCTCAAAACAACATGGACAAACC
>NC_048429.1:1676445-1684991 GCF_013103735.1 Etheostoma cragini
CCAAATGATCTTAGAGTTTTGAGAATGTAATTTCTGTTTCAAGAAATGAGCCAAACCAATGGAGAAAAACTGTAATGACCTGCGGACTGCAATGTGTGGGTGTGTGTATGCGTGTGTGTGTGTGTGTGTGTGTGCGTGCGTGTGTGTGTGTGTATGCATGTGTAGGTGCGTGTGTGTGCGTGCGTGTGTGTGTGTGTATGCATCTGTAGGTGCGTGTGTGTGTGTGCGTATGTGTGTGTGTGTTAATGTGTGTGTGTGCGCGTGTGCGTGTGTGCATGTGTGTGCGTGTGTGTGTGTGTGTATGCATGTGTAGGTGTGTGTGTGTGTGTGTGTGTGTGTATGTGTGTATGTGTGTGTGTGTATGTGTGTATGTGTGTGTGAGTGTGTGTGTATGTATGCATGTGTAGGTGTGTGTGTGTGTGTGTGTGAAACAGAAACAGTAAATAGTGATGAAGCAGCAGCGTTCGGTTCAGTCAGCTAAATGCTAATCTCACGTCCAAACCAAAGCGGCTCTCATCAATCCTCCTTTCATCCCTCCATTATTTTCTTTTCTCCTCCCTCCGTCTCTCATTGTTCATCAGTTGCTTTCCTTCCCTTCTTTTTTTTAATTTCCGTTCTTCACCTTTTCTTTTCATCACAAATCATCTTCTGCTTGTTACTTTGTTTCTAGTATTCCTCCCCAAATCCTCTTCTCTTCTCTTCTCTTCTCTTCTTCTTCTAACCTTCATTTTCTCATCTCTTCTTTCTTCACTGTCCTTTGCCATCTTCCCTACTTCTCCTTTCATGTTCCATTCCACCTCTGCTCCTTTCATCTTTCTCCTCTCATTCCCTCCTCCTATATTTCTTCCCTCTCTCCTTGCATCTCTCCTTCCTTCAATGCATTATCATTTTCATCCCTCTTTCCTTGTTTTCTTATGTCTGTCTTGCCCTACTCCAACATGTTTGTCCTCCATTGCTTCATTACTCCCCTCTCCTTCTTTTCCCCATTTATCTTTCACTCCTCCACATTATTCCATCCTTTCTTTCCATCATCTTAGGCTCTTTCTTTTCTTTTGTCTTCAGTCTTTCTCTTCTTGTTTCACCTTCTTCATTCCTTCCCTCCTTCACTACCCAACCTCCGTTTCCTGTCTTCATCTGTCCTTCCTTCACTCCTCCTTCCTCCTTTGCTTTTGTTTTTCCACTTTGCACTTCTTCCTTCAGCTTTCTTCTTATCTTCTCCCCCTCCATTTTTCTCTCTTTTCTTTATTTCTTCCCTTCTTCTCATTTACCTGGTCTCCTCTACTTTGTCCTTCCCTTCTTCTCCAGTCATCATGTCTTTGTTTCCAATATTTCTTCCTTCCCTCTTTCCAGTTTCTTTCCGTTCCCACCATTTTTTCAGTCTTTCTCTTCTTGTGTTTCGCCTCCTTCTCTTGTTCTTTTCTTTTCTTCCCTTCTTACCCTCTTTTCTCTGTCCTTCAATCTCAACTGCCTTCTCCTGTCTTCCTACCTCTTTTATTTATTCTTCCTTTCCTTCCGTTCTTTTTCCTGCCTTCATCCAGCTTCATTTGCTCCTTTAACCTCCTTTATTCTGTCCTTCCTTCTTTTCTTCCTTCACGCCACCCTTTCACTCTCATTAACTTATTCCAGCATCTCTATCCCTTCCTTATTTTCTTCTTTCCCTTCTTCTCACTCATCCTTATCTCTTATTTCATTTGACCAACTCCTCCCTCCCTCCTTCTTTGTTTCTCCCTCTCTCAATCTTTCCTCTTTTATTTCCATCTCTTAGTTTCCCTCGCTCTTTCCTTTCTTTTCCCACTTTCTCTCCACCTTCCTCCCTTTAATCTTGTCTCTCGTCCTTCACTTATTTTGTTCTTTCTCAACTCCATCTCTCTTTTAGTCATCCCTTATTCTTCTATCACTTTCCTTCTACTTTTTTCCTCCTTTGCGCCTTCACCTCCCTTCCCTCCTTCCTTTCATCTCACCTTCCTTCACTCCTCTCCTATTTCTTTAATCTTCTTCTACCTTCTTCCCTTTTCCTTCAGTTCCTATTTCCAATTCCCCATCCTCCTTTTCTCCTTATTTCATATTCTCAACTTTTGTTTCCACCTTCTCCTCCCTTGTTCTTTCCTCTCCTCCTTTTCATTATGAGTAACGTAATTATTCCATTCCTTGTATGTCTTTCATTTCCCCCTCTCTGTTTATCATCCTCTCACGCTTTCATCCCTCCTATTTTTATTCTTTCATCCTTCTCTCTTACTTTCTTTCTTTGCATTTTCCATCTAAAGTTGCTTCATTATGCAGATCAATGTTTTCTCCTCTTTTTATCTATCACCCTTCTTTTCTTCAACATTCCTTCGTTTTTCTAAACTTTTCCTCTTCTTTCCCAGTTTCTCAGCTTCTCCTTCCCTCCTTCCTAATTATTCCTTCCTATTCCTATTCTGTCTGCTCTTGCACATTTCCTTGTTTCCTTCTTTTCTTTGTTCAACCAACCCTTCATTTCTGCCTCCCTCATCCTTCTTTCTACCTTTCTTTCTTTCACATTTTCCATCAAAAGTTGCCTCATTCCTTATTTCTAACATTGGTTCCTCACTGTTTTGTCCTCTTTTTACCCTTTACTTCCAGTTCATGATCCTTTGCTTCTGTTCTTCCCTTTAATTCCTCCTCCCCATCATTTCCTCTTCCTTCTCTCTTTCCTAATTTTCCCCCTTCCTCCCCCTCTCTCTCCATCCTTTGAAGGCAGAAATTGATTTGATCACTAATTGTGCTGAAACAAACAGAAGTTGATTCATTTAGTTTGCGCTCTCTCGCTCTGATAAATGAGACAGTGTGTGGAAAAAACAAACTTGTTAACATGAGACAGAGAGAGAGAGAGAGAGAGAGAGAGAGAGAGAGAGAGAGATAAAGAGAGAGCGTGGGAGAGAGGGAGAAAGTAAAACTAGTTTTGTGAGCAGTAAATGGGATCACTGCCTCGTTTGGCCCTCTGGCTAATTAGAATTCAGTGTGTGTTCATTTGTTGGTATTCACTGTGTGTGTGAGGGTTTATTTTTACTCTGTGTGTGTGTGTGTGTGTGTGTGTGTGTGTAGTCATTGATCAGACTGACAAAGACTTATTAGGGTGTCACTTCACGTGACCCTTTTTGACCCTGCTGGCGGTAAAAGTGTGTTTATGTGTCCGGTGTGTTTGTGTGTATTTGTATATGTGTGTGTGTGTGTGTGTGTTTGTCCTGCTAATGACTTGTCAGCTTCCTCCACAAAGTGCTAAAGGTGACGCTTCCTCCCTCGAGGAACACACACACAGGCACACACACACACACACACACACACACACACACACACACACAATACAAAACTACACTTTTTTTCTCTCTCAAACAGAAATATCAACAAATAGGAGCTGTGAGGAGAATATATAAAAGGAATTAGACGTGAAGTTAAGGGGGTATTTCAGATGTAGTTATTATATTTCAGAGGTGTGGTTGTATGAGCGACTTCTCCACAGTCAGTGTGTCAGCTACAGCAGATGGAGGTCGGCACCCCCCAGTTTGGAGAAGCAGGCAGGAGTAAAGATAAAATAAACGGCTGAAAATACCTCAAAAATAATCGTAACAAACAAAAAGAAAAACAGAGGCTTTAGAATTAGTTTTGTTGGCTTAACTCCTGCAGCCAGATCTCAGGAATACATTATTGATGGTGCAAATGTTGTATTCTCCATCTCAATATTGAATTTTTTTAAACCAGGAAGGTCTCATTGACATGTTATAACAGCGTCTTTCTCAAGAGCACATGTGTCAAACTCCAGGACCGTGCGCTCCCATATCCGTTTAGGTTCACAGGCTCGCCTAGTTGTGCACCAGACAAAAAAGACACGGAACTTTTTAAACTACACGCGAGACTCAAGGCGAAATTTTGGCTGATTTGCCGACTTTAAAGATTCAGAAATCTCCTCAGAACCAGCGAAATTGCATATTCAGGCTGTGCAAGAAGTTGCTATGAGTCGGCTAAGGAGCTTTTTTTACTGACTTTATGTCGACCAAACATGGTATGTGAGACAATTAATAGTACAGTCAAAGATATTTGACTTTATTGATTAAATAACAGCATGTCAATAAACTAGACATGTCTGGCCCTTGATGTTATTCTTATTTTCTAGTTTGGCCGTAAAACAGGTGTTTCACGGGGGTTGGGATGTCTCTTTTGCCGTGTAAGACTATGGGAAAAAGTCTTTTTTTGACCCCATGTCATCATGTGACTGACACGGAAGTTGTAATCCAGCTGTGTACTGGCTTCATGGGCCTGTGCACCTTCTACGGGCCCCTCCAAAGGGTCCACGGATAAATCTGAAGTATCGTGAGATGATAATGTAAATGTATGTAAATGTAAATGTATTTTATTTATATAGCACTTTACAACAACAGATAAGTGAACCAAAGTGCTTCACAACAAATAAAACCACAGATTTAAAACAACAATACACCACTAACAAAAATTACAATAATGACTGAGAAAAGTAAGAAAAGATAAAAAAATAAAAACAATACAATCAATACAAATGAGAGAGAAAAAACATAAAAACTGAGATCTTTTCTTCTAACTTTTCTCTTCTTTTTTTTGCGAGGCATTGGATAATTGTTCCTCTTTGGACGGAAAGCAACAGTTTTGATGAAACGTCCCGATTAGTTTCAATGAAATGTCTCGTGAAATGTGACAAGCAGCCCCAGAGAGACACTGATGGTTTGGTAAGAAGTCAAACTAATGGTTTAATAAATGCATTTCAAAACCTGATTACATGATGTTTTTGTATAATCTGAAGCAACACCACGACTACAAGTCGAAAGAACAACATTTGCCTTTTGAATCAATAAGTTCCAAGTGGCATTAAATAGAAGTTATTGAAGTTCAAGTGCCTCAACAACGTCTGAGGACTTACAATTTGAACATCATGTTATACCCTTATGTCCTCAGACCTTCAAATCAGACATGGAAAAACTCCCAAATACAGCTGAACAACCACCACGAAGTACAGAAATACATTGAACTCATCAGAGCTGAACAGTCAGATCTTCAGCACCTTCTCTCTCTCTCTCTCTCGGTCTCCTCCCCCCCCCCCCCCCCCCCACTGCTGCTTTCATGTCAAGATGTTTAGCGCTGCATGGCGACCTCCGACCTTCAGACGGCCGACCCCTCTCCACCGTTCTACCCCTGTGACTTTCACTCCTGTGGGACTAACCTTGTTAAATAAAGCTTCATCCAAAATAAGTCCATCCTGAGCGTCTGCTCTGCTCCGCCATAAATCCTTCATCAAACACAGAGGAGCCAGCCGATCAATATCAAACCATCAACACTGGAAAGAAGTGTGTGTGTGTGTGTGTGTGTGTGTGTGTGCATGTGTGTGTGTGTGTGTGTGCGTGTGTGTTCCCTCTGCTTTATCTTCGTACTGATGTCCCTTTGTTAGCTAAATAAAGCACAGTCAAGGTCATTTACTTTCATTTTGATTCTATTCATTCTATGAATTCGATTATCTTCATTATTACCAACCTTTGAGTGCTTTTCCTATTGTTCACAGCTGTATTGTTTTCCAGTGTGTATCTGTACTAGACTGTGGGTACTACTGTCTTCATTGTCTACTTGATTAGTGTGGCTGTCAAGTACTAAACCAGAAAGCATTGTGGGCAGTAGTCGGCTGCTCATCTGATTCAGAGTAAAGCACCAATGGAAGCGTGTACCCTGTTTTTCTGTGATCCTGCGTTCCTGTTGTCTTCCCTGGATTTTGACCATTGCCTGTTTTTCTGGATTTCCCTTTGTCTGCCATTTTTTGGACACTGCTGCCTGTGGGATCGTCAGCTTGCAAACAAAACCATTGCATTTGAGTCGTGTATCTGTGGGTCCATTTTCCTGTGTGTGACCCAACCCTCCGGCCGAGGTAGTGTTCAGAGAACTGTCTCAATTTGTCTTGAATAGGTAGCGATGTCGGGCGCCTGGGTAGCTCACCTGGTCCTGCAGGCGCCCAGTCCTTGATGCAGTGACTCAGGGTCTGAGTCCAACCTGTGGACATTTGCTGCATATCTTCCTCCTCTCCCCCCCCCCTTTCCTGTCCAGAGCTGTCCTGTCTATTAGAGGCTGCAATGCCCAAAAAAATCTTTACCAAGAAAAGGAAGCAATGCTAAAGTCGATGTGAGTATTTATTTGATTTGCGTTTATTCTGCAACTTTGTAGCTCACACAATGAAAATAGTTTAGATTCTTTAAATGTTTCTCCTTCAAATTTCATTATTGTATAATGTTTGGAAGCCAAGCAATCACTTTAGTAGTCAAAGCTTTTAGAAAACACTTGACATTGAAATGTTTTGTCATGTCCTATGTACTCCTGACAGTAGAATAAGACATTTTAAATGTCCTATAGAACAGCCCGTGCAGAGTCATAAAAAATACAGCCATGCAATGTTTAGGTCCCAGCACTACAACTTGCTGTGATAAAGATGACCTCACATAAATAAAATATAAAAGACATATATAGAATATATATAGAATGTAAAGAACACCTCACATGACATTAAGAGGTCAATGTTCAGGATCAGTTTAAGGCCTTTAACTTTGTTCCAATAAATACAGTTATAAAAACTATTAGGAACTGTACTGCAGTAGTTTGAGTGTAAATCTTGAATGTGAAAATAATAAAACTTGAAGTTGATTGTTCTTCAGTTGTCTTTTCAGTTTTATACGCAGGACAGAAACAGAAATTAAGGTGTATTAATACATGAAATACAGATTGATGCCATTCTATTTAAAACTGCATGTGCAATTATATCAACTGAAGTTATTTATTATCTGTGCGATATATTATTCATAACAACAGAGAGAGGAAGACGGGCACTCGTAAAACAACAAAATAAAAGCCTCAATCTTAAATATGGAAACATGATAAAATATTAATACAGCGGTTCAGTCGTGCAGAACGAATTATAACATGAGTGGAGCAGGACGTCCACTCGTGCTTGTTCCCTGGCCTCTGGATCCCACGGAAGATGTTTCTGAAGATATTGTTTATTAATGACAAAGACGTCAGCTAATCCAACAACCAAGGGCGTAGGTTTGGTTTCACCATCGGGGGGGGGGGGGGGGCTTTTTTTTAAAGGTCCCATGGCATGAAAATTTCCCTTTGCGAGTATTTTTTAGCATTAATATGCGCTCCCCCAGTCTGCCTATGGTCCCCCAGTGGCTAGAAATGGTGATAGGTGTAAACCGAGCCCTGGGTATCCTGCTCTGCCTTTGAGAAAATGAAAGCTCAGATGGGCCGATCGGTTTCCTTGTCCCTTATGAGGTCATAAGGGGCAAGGAAAGAGTATATACACGTTTTGAGCCCCCTGAACGGTTATTTTCCCCTATTTTTAGGAATGGGTTGCTCTCATGTTTATTGAGGGGGGACATCTTCTGAATGTAGCGGGGGGGAAGGGGGGGGAAACAGCCCCTGCTCCTATTGCCAACAACGCATTCTCATGAACGGGTCTGTATGATATTGTGTGAAAATCTATGCACATCAAACTGATTTGATGTCCAAAAATGGGTGATTTTGAGCCAGGTACAGAGCACCGCGAACTGTAGCTCGTTTCAGCAGAGTTTACAGTTCTGTCCACAAAGTATGAGGATTCTGATTCATATCCTGGAAGAAGCAACCCGACCTTGTTAGATTAGACAAATGTTAGGATTTAGCACCAGAACGACTGTTTAAGATTAGCAAAAATATCACGGCTTGGATTAAAACACTCCCAAGGAACACATATGTTTCCTGGGTCAAAGTCTTTAGTTTTCCCCGGGAAGCAAACTCCGCTCTCTGGCTTAAAAGTCTGTGTTTTAACGTCAGAGTTTGTTTTAATGCCCACTTATCCACACAACTGGGCTCTGATTTCCTCCTGCTTGTCACGTTCGTCAAAGGTTTAGAAGATCTTTTAAACCCAGGTAGTCTAAAAAGTTCAGGTTGCTTCTTCTAGGAAGAAGACGTTCCGTATCAGGGTTTAAAGGCATGGACTCTGGTGTGCATCAGTTGCTGTCATAAAAACCAAACCTTCCTGGCTCTTATACTACAGGCTGTATATGTAGCATGCAGGTATAAGGGATGGGAAAGAGTCCATTATGGTCCCAAACCGACGGGGTAAAAACATCTGGATGAGGAAGGTGAAAGAGCAGCGCTCGGCCCTCCCTCATCATCACCACTGAGGTGCCCTTGAGCAAGGCCTTTAACCCCCACCGCTCCAGTGGAGCTGCTCAGTGTGTCGGCTCTCTCTTTATCTGGGTGGGACAATCTGACTCTTGAGGTGGGTAAAGGTACTTTATTGTCGCATACAGTGGCTTGAGAAAGTTTACACACCCATGCTGAAGTTGATTAAATTGGAAATTAATCTTAATGCTTTTATTCAAAAAAATTTGAAAAATCCAACCTTTTCTTTGTGAATGTATTGTAAAGGAATAAATGTTCTTTAAAATACAGGCGCATACGTATATACCCCCCTATGTTAAAATACAGGGGGCATAAGTATACACCCCCCTATGTTAAAATACAGGGGCATAAGTATA
>NC_048429.1:1685091-1688048 GCF_013103735.1 Etheostoma cragini
AGGTTTAAGTTACTTCCGCAGTGGTTGCACTTTTCCGAACCGGATGCTCTGTCCATCAATATATATACGGTCTATGACTGTATCACATCAGTTTGATATTAATCAGATTTTTATCAAGTTGCTGTAAAAAATTAACATAAAATTGCTCGTTGTTGCTTTGCATGATGTGCATTGACAGAAATAAGTAAAACGATGGTGTGGGTGGTCTGTTTCTTTAAACCGGTGGTAGGGGGGGGGAGGTATCCATACCCATGAAGACCTTTCTTAAATAAAGAATGACACGACCGGTAAACACCGGCAAACTGAGGAAGGAGGACTCAAACACAGACAAATACACAGCAGGCATGCAGCAGGTAGGATGATGGGAAATGTATTCAAGGCGATGGCCGGGAGCAGTGAAACAAATCCAAGGGGGGAACGACTAGGGACCGGGTCAGGAACAGAGCGGGCTCAGACGGGGGGAAAGCAAAGGCACGCGCGACGTTGACATTCTGTCAGTGTACGAGTGAGCGTGTGCTGCAGGGATGATTAAGGAAATGGGAAGCAGGTGAGCGCGTGGGCCGGGCGATTAAAAAAGCGGGAAAGAGGTTCCTGCAGAGAAGGAGGGAGAGGAACACAGCAGACAGCAGCATGGATATCAGGAGACTTTTAGACAAGGTTGGTTAAGTCAGTGCAGGATGATGTTATAAAGAGGCAGACAGTTACTGGGGTCAGGCTGCTGAGAGAAACACACTGATCCCACTCAGATAGCAAACCTTTTGTTTAAATTCTATAAAATCCCATGTATGTTTCACTCCTTCCGCTTCCTCTTTTATTTTATTATGTCGAGCTGTTTCGGCCTCTCTCTTTCTTTCCCTCTGTACCTTTTCATATTTATGTTTCCTGTTTTCTTTCTCTCTCTCTCTCTCTCTTAAGTTCTCGTTGAGCTAAACTTGTGACAGCAGAAGAGAAGAAGTCAGAACTATCAGCACTCTTTGTGTGTGTGTGTGTGTGTGTGTGTGTGTGTGTGTGTGTGTGTGTGTGTGTGTGTGTGTGCATGCAGACTGCATGGTTCTGCTTCAAAGCCCATTTTGAGTCAATGGGCGTGTCATGACAGATTTTTTTTAACCCCCTGTGGTGATTTGGGACTCTCAGTTTGTGTGCATCGGTCTTTTCTCTGTGTGTGTGTGTGTGTGTGTGTGTGTGTGTGTGTGTTGTAGCTGACTCAGTTCCTCAGGGTAGATCCCTGAAGCTCAGCTGTCAAACTGTTTTTCTTTTGTCTCCTCTTTTCTCTCACTCTCTCTCTCTCTCTCTCTCTCTCTCTCTTTCACGCTCTTTCTCTCTGATTCTGTCTTTCTCTCTCTTACTGTACATCTGTTTCTTTACTTCTCTCTCTATCATGATAATCAGGACAACAGATTTCGAGGTATTTCAGTAGAAGACTTATTTTTTGAAAAGGCAGAATAACTCAGCAGCAGTGTGAGAGTCAGACGGGCAAAGTGCAACTGGGATAAAGGCAGGAAGTTATTATTAAAATTGTGTGTGTGTGTGTGTGTGTGCGTGTGCGTGTGTGTGCGCGCGCCAGTGTGTTAGTTGGACAACTCGGCATTAAATCTCATTAGGAAGAGTGAGGATGGGAGCGAGTTGGTTCACTGCCTGAGGACACACACACACACACACGCACACACACACACTGGTAATTTACTCATCCACCACAGCTAAAGACTTTAATACACACACATGTCCTGGCGTTCAGATGCTGCTGCTTGGTTCATTCGGAGTGGAACATCACATAAATGAAGGTCGGTCCATTTCCATGGCGATGAATAATATAGGGCTTATCGACAAAGATTCCTATACATATACATATATATATATATATATATATATATATACCTCTGAAAGTCATGTACTTTCCAGGTGAAGCGGCGGCATTCCTTCTCTTCTGGTTGAGTTCCTCTCCATCCTCCTCCTTACTTTCTGCAGTTTATCTCCATCCGCTGGTTTTGTGTTTGTTTGTATTGAAAACAATTAGTAAGTAATTATCTTTTGTGTCAGCTGCTCAAAACGGTAGTTAATTAACAAACATACCAGAGGAAGCTCTGGGGAAAATAAGTGTGGATGGTACATTTGTATTTATTTGTTGTCTTGGTTTGACGCCAGGACGCTCGGCTCCAAGAGATCGCCTCTGTCTGGGAGAAGAAAGTCCCCTTCTCTGCCAAGATGGAGGCATTATCTCTGGTCAGACTCCAGTAAAAACATTAACACAACACTGGGACGGCTTTTAGAACAACTTGATTTTTGATAAATTACTTCATGGGTCCCTCCAGGATTTTGCAAATTGCAATTGCACCAATTCACACGGATTGAACCAATCACTGTGACTTTGGTGCAACTCGCAATTTTGACTAATAACCGGAGATTCCCGTGATTTCAACCCAATCCTCAATCAACCTAGTCCCCAATCAACCCAGTCCCCCAGCAGTCCCCCGTGCCAGACTCTGTGTCAGTATGGGACCCTGACAGCCCGGACCAAGCAGGAGTGAGAACGGGCTGACGTCAGACGTACAGCGCCATGTTCAAGTCCTTGTTTAACGAGACGTGTGTGACTCGAACATCTCGTATTTACCATCAAAACGTAAAGCGAAACATGTCAGACCGTCCTGCCTACCTGTAAACACGGGGGCATGGGGTACTTTCCATAAAATCATCTCTCAATGCAAATCAAACCAGCTATTAAATTAACTGAAATAACACCATGCCAACCTCTATGTATAAGGGAGGGTATGTGATGATGGGGGGGGGGGGGGATATTTAAATTCAAAAGGCCAGGGGAACTTTATCAGGATGCATAGTATCCTGATCCATGAAATAACTGGTCTTTAAAAATAAAAATGTGCCTCTATGGGAATTTAACATAGGGGGTGTATACTTATGCCCCCTGTATTTTAACATAGGGGGTGTATACTTATGCCCCT
>NC_048429.1:1688148-1692064 GCF_013103735.1 Etheostoma cragini
CAGGATGTACAGGTGGAGCTATGTCCAGCCAGGTGTACATAGCCAGGATGAACAGGTGGAGCTATGTCCAGCCAGGTGGAGCTGGGATGAACAGGTGGAGCTATGTCCAGCCAGGTGTAGATAGCCAGGATGAACAAGGGGAGCTATGTCCAGCCAGATGTACATAGCCAGGATGAACAGGTGGAGCTATGTCCAGCCCGGTGTAGGTAAGCTCGTCCTGCTTGCATGTTCCTCGTCCTGCTTGCATGTTCCTCGTCCTGCTTGCATGTTCTTCGTCCTGCTTGCATGTTCTTCGTCCTGCTTGCATGTTCCTCGTCCTGCTTGCATGTTCCTCGTCCTGCTTGCATGTTCCTCGTCCTGCTTGCATGTTCCTCGTCCGGCTTGCATGTTCCTCGTCCGGCTTGCATGTTCCTCGTCCGGCTTGCATGTTCCTCGTCCGGCTTGCATGTTCCTCGTCCTGCTTGCATGTTCCTCGTCCGGCTTGCATGTTCCTCGTCCTGCTTGTATGTTCCTCGTCCGGCTTGTATGTTCCTCGTCCTGCTGTGTGTTCTCGTTCCTGCGACCGGTTTACTAGTGAGTTTCTTTCCTTGTCTTTGCTTCTGGTATTCTCCTTGCCTTTTTGCCCCGGACCTTTTTGGATTTTGGGATTTTCGCTTCTGTTTTTGCTTTTTTGGAGTTTCTGTTGTTTCACCTTTGGGCAATAGATTCATCCTACCTACCTGCATTTTGGTCCTTATTTCCCTGCTAACCATCACACTGTTATTTGTAAGCATTCCACGTTTTTATCTTTTTCTGTACAACCCGGACCCCGGCTGCATAGGAAGGAGGTCTGGGTGGATGGGTTCAAGTTCAAGTTCAAGTTGCTTTATTTGTACCCAAAGATAGTCATGAAAACTAGAACTTTTAAGCCAGGGAGAGTTTGCTCCCAGGGAAAAAATAACACTTTGACCCAGGAAATGTGTGTTCCTCGGGGGTGTTTAATCCGAGCCACAATGTTTTTCCTAGACTTGAGTAGTGATTTCGGTGCCTAAAGTTAACTTTCGAAGCCAGCTTCGCAGATCTCTGAAGCAGCTCAAAGTACTCATTTTATGCTCATTTTCAGGTTCACAATTGTATTTAGAGGTTATGTCAGAAGAGGTTTACATGGTTTAATTTTCATAAATAATTTCTTTTTGATTTTTGTTTGTTTGTACAGCACATTTCTGCCGCTCCTCTTTCACCCTGTGTGTTGAGATCTCTGTTTTAGCTACAGAGTGAGGCATTGCACTTCTGTTCCATCTGTGTTGGGAGTCGCACATGGGCAGTAGCTACGAAAGGACTACTAGCCAGTCAGGAGCAGAGTATGAGGGCCCTGACAGTACCTAGGTAAGGACTACTAGCCAGTCAGGAGCAGAGTATGAGAGCATGCCACGCTAGCAGCTAGGGGAGCATTATAACGTTTGATACAAAGTGTTTGTCACAGAAGTAAAGGCTGGACTACAACAGAGCTGTTTGGAGCTGTTGGTGTCTTCTGTTGGAGATGGTGAGTCCCATGGGGGGGGGGGGGGGGGGGGGGGGGGGGGGGGGGGGGACTTTGGGCTTTTTCATGTTTTAAACCTACAAAAGGCACACAAAAATAAATAACACATTAAAGAAAAGGGGAAAAGCCAAAAAGCCCAATTTGAGCACTTTAAAACAAGTAGCAGCGGTCTCTCGGCGTCAGGGAGCTCGTAGCCGGGCCATTGTGGCCGAGCGTCACGTGACCCGGCGCACTCCTAAATGGTTTTCGTCCGCATACATTGTCGTGCAATATAATACCCAGGCCTATGATAGGCCTGTTCATGAGAGACGTGTTGCCCTATGAGGCCTTTGATTGGAAACAAATCATGGTACAATGGCGGACTCAAATGCACGACTCAGGCAGGGAATCACAGGTAACTAGATGCTCAAATAACAACACAGGCAAAGGTACAACAGGAGCACAAAGGTACAGGAGCAGGCAAGAATCATCGTCAGGAAACAGGCAATAGTCCAATAAAACCTGGAAAACAAAGACGAGGGAAACCGCTGGAGAGAGTCACATGACTACAACTACAATCTGGCAACGGTGAGAGGGAATGGTGAGTGTTTAAGGAACAAGGACTGGGAACTAGGGAAGCTGAAAACCAGCAGACGAATCAAATTACGGGTAGAGATGCTTATCGTACAGGCAGGAAACAAACAAAGGCAGGAACACAACTGAAATTAAGACATTTCAAAATAAAACAGGAAGGCAATGAAAACAACCAGAAAACTGACAAAACCATGACAAAGCGCAGTTGTGAAAATACAAAACGTAATGTAGAGTTTGAGTAGTTTGGTTGTATGGGAATGTAATTATTAGGAGAGATGGTTTATTGAAGCCTGCAAACTGTTTGCATCATAAACAGATGGAATTGGTATTTATCATGACATTAGTGCTTTCAGCTGCTGTAGAGAAACAAGAGTTAGATGTAATGTGTGCAATCCTCCCAAACAAAGATCAGAGCGACATGTCGTCACCGCTTCTGTCTTCAGGTCCTAGAGCAAGGCAGCTTTATTTGCATAGCCAGGGTAATTCAAAGGGCTTACAGTGCAGTATGAGAAATTATACATTAAAGGAATGAACAAACATTTAAAGAAAGGCAACATCAAAAAGAAAGGTCTTCAGCCTTGATTTTAAAGAACTGAGAGCAGCAGCGGATCTGCCATTTTCTGCAGATAAATATATATCGGAACATGGAAACAAGAAATAACGCAAGAAGTCACAATTATATAATCAAAAGGTGCTTTCTCTCTGGACAAAAAACAAGCGCACTTCCAGTCCTGAGTGCTTCATCGTGACACCCACGTGCAACGTGTGGGTGGCGGCCATTAAATATTAAAATCTTTTTTATTACATGCACGACTCACGGTGCCTGGAAGTCTTTTTTTAACAGCATCCGTCTCACACCTCTCATGTATCATTACTTTTAAGATGAGCATTTGTTTCTCCTTGAAGATCTCTGAGAAACCCAGAACATCATTTTAATTTAACCCTCGTGTTGTCTTCATTTTGGGACCTTCTCGTATCCTCATTCGGACTTATTTGGGGATTTAAAAACAATTCTGAAATAAAGTTTTAATTCATAATCTATTGACAAATATTGTCTTTATCTCAATTTCAAACAATTGAGTTAACATATGTTTAGGGAAAGCAATCAGTCTTTACTAGAACACAATTAAAAGTTAAGTTTTTGTCATGAGGTCATGATTCATGTTAAAAATCCACTAAGAAAAAGCACAGTGGTCGTGTCCAGAATAATTTTCTGAATTGTCACAGAAAATAAGGTAAGGTTGTTGATTTTTAGGTAGAAAAAATGTAACATGTACCATTTTTCTTCTTGTAAAAATTTGAAATGGGTCAATTTGACCCAAATACCATCCAAGGGTTAACACGTCCTGTGGTTTTTGAAGTACTTCCAGAATCCTCAAGCAATCTACTAAACATCTGGATAGACAAATGTTCTTAGCATGTTGTCTTAGTTGCAATTATATAACCTGGACAAAGAAGAATCATTGTTGATTAATACACAGGAACACAGACTAGATAACCCTTTGAAAACAGTTCTTTAATTTGGGTTCAACCAAACAGACACTGTAGACTGATCCCGCTTCATTAGTTCAATACACTCCTATTTTGTGATATGGGTTCTATTGATACTTGGATATGGGTTCTTTTGATATTTGTCAAAACTATGGAATCACTGGAACATGCACCTGTACTTGTTTTAATTATTGAGCATTGCAATTGGTAAATATTGAGCATTGCAATTGGTAAATTTGTCTGTATGTGTGTTTCTTTGTGATGTTGTTGGGGATCAGTTTGTCTATATGTATTTATGTCTGTGTCTGGTCTGAACCCCTTTTGTATTGTATT